>NW_020220828.1:2838-39059 GCF_003070985.1 Temnothorax curvispinosus | reverse complement strand
ATTGGTGAAATATCGCACATTTTGCTGGAATAGCTGCCAATGATTGTTAATATTTGAGCTACGTAAACTCTCGTTAAATAACTTAAATCTTCATTTTACTGATGAAAAAATGGTTATTTATATACAAATCAATTGAAATAAATTTTCGCTATATTTGTTTTAAATATAAGTCATTTAATAAGGTGCTGTATGGTACCCCAAACGTCTGCGTACCTAACCTTGCAGCCGACGGCAGCGATCGTCCACGAACAGCGGTCGCAGCAACGCCAACTACCGACCATCACCGATTATAGGGTGCTGGCGCAGCCGATGATCAAAAGGCCAAAGAGCCAAAACGAACCGAAGCAGCCCAAGGATGGAGGAACGAAGGAACAACGGGGCAGCTTGGCAGAAGGAACGGTCGCGGGAGCGAGCGTAGTGCGTGCGCGAACATTTGTGACGGAGAAACAATAACGAAATATTAAATAACGAGCAATAAAATATAACAATGGACTTTAGATATAAGAATATAATAGTGGACTTTAGATATAAGACATAATAACGGACTTTAGATATAGATCAAGTGGATAAGACATTCACAAACAGTATAATGATGGACCTTTAGTTGTAGATTAAGTGGATGAAAGATTCACAAATAAAAATAACCGATAAGGGAAAAAGGGTTTGAAATTGCACAATTGCGGGGCGAAAGCGACAATCGGTCTATAACGAGCGGCGTGCGTGCAATTAGGCATAAAAGATTAAGCGTTGCGATGCAAGCCGATGAGATTACGAGATAGAGCCGTAGGGAAAAAAAAAGATTTCGAGATTAAAAACCTTTTTACCCAACAAAATAAACTGTAAGGTATCCTCATTTTCCCAATCATCCTTTTCCACAGGTAACGAAACAAGTTCGATGAGATGAGAAGCGAGATTACATCAACGGATAAAGATAAACAATTAGGGTCACGCGAACATATCGATTGATCAAACTTCAGAAGCTCGATTCACGAAAAAACACATTAATTGACCGAACAACGCGAAAAGTAAAATCGGGGGCAAGTTGGCAATGCAACATTGACAAAATATAGTCGTACAAGTAGAATTTCGCGATACTACAATGAAATCCACAATGATAGGGGTAATTTGGCGGTTGTCACGAGGCCGGGGCAAAACCGTCAATGAAACTTAAAACTTACTTCGGGACACTTAGAAACGCGTGTACGTTGATTCCCAGTCCTTTGAGATAACCTGGGGCAAATCCGTCACTAATCAATTAACATCCTTTCTCGGTTTGGGGGGTCAAAATCGAGTGGCGACCGTGTCGGTGACATAAATTGACATCAAAAATTAATCATTTGACGTAACGTGGGGAAGATCACACCTCCGTACGGTCACAACCTAACCGCAAAATTCTGTCAATGCTTTTGGAAATGAATAAAATTTAATATTTTCTGTGAAATACATATTTACACGAATGTACGCAACAATTTAAGTTTCTCTTTCGTAATTTTTCCATTACGATGTACTAGATTACTGGAAAATAATAACTGTTACTCCAGCAAATAATGCAAATTTCGGCCACCATAAGCCCCCTAAGTCCTACTTTTCCGCTATAGTATACCATCGCACGGAGCGAATACTACCACACCGGCGAGGCGAGCAACCCCGACAGGTCATCTCGAACATCCTGCTGCCGAAGCCGATGGTGCAGCTGACAAAGGCGCCGGAAGGACGTGCGAGAAGGCAACTCGACGGAGAGCTGCGACCGACGGAGGCCGGGGAGGTCGATTCAATGGTGGCGCAAGCCCGATGAGCGACACGCGAGTGCGAAATATTATTATTATCGGCGCGATAGTTTCAAGTTGCTTTGAGTTTCTTTTGTTTTAGTCCTCTCACATTTTTCGATCGAGTCAGTTTTCTCTAGTGAAATATCAGATTAAAAATCTAATTTATTTTTATTTTGTCCAAAAGACACGTGATATTGGTCATTTTGTGAAAAATTTTCAATGTGAGAAAATTTCGCGAAAGGTAAAAATTATTAGTCGTCATTGGAGCAACAAATTCTCCAAGTAACATTTCGCGATTAGATAATAAGTTTTTCAATGTAAATTAATACAAGTGCGATCGATATGACGCAAGATGTAATCTCTCATACTCGAGGTGATCGACAAAAGGCAAAAGGTCAAAGTTAAGTTTATAAGATTTTCTTGAAACTGTGAATATACGTTAATTTAGGTGTGCTTTATGCGTGGTATAAATTTCAGTACCTCTTCCGGGATAAAAAATCAAGATACTGAGCCTCAAAGTTTCAACTTTTACTAATGAAAAGGTTTTCCAGGCCAAACGGTAAGAGATACGAGGTTGACCAAAAGGACCAAAGTTGCTCCTCTCGTCGAGTTCTATAAGGAAGAAATCCCAAAACTAAAAAAAATTAAATTTTAAATTTTTTTCTGAAACTTTGAGGCTCGGTATCTTTATTTTTTATCCCAGAAGAGGTACTGAAATTTATACCACGCATAAAGCACACCTAAATTAACGTATATTCACAGTTTCAAAAAAATCCTAAGAAAATCGATTTTCTCTAGTATAAAGACCAGAGAACGTCCTTAAGGTTGCGCCGATACAAGGATTAAAGGCCGGCGTACGAAGTTACAATTAAAAGCCAGAATTGGTATGCGTTGCGAAACGAGCGTTTATTTACTTTCCCTCCTTCATCCATATTTGTTTAGGACGGCGAGATCAACAACCGCCGGACAGGTGATACGAAGTGGAGTATAACGGGGATACGTTTAAAGAGAAGCACGCGGCGCGAGATGTATGTCAGAGTATGAAATTCGATGCAAATTCGTTCGAGCAGTAAAAGTAACGCAGAAGCGATTATCGAACGTACCACTCTACAGACTCCGATAAATAACTTAAGATAATGATGATCGAAAAGCAATAACGGGATAAACTCATTGACTAGATACCCGCGAAAGAAAGTACGACGGGAAGCCGAACGAGTGGCGATCATTATAGAAATACCTGCGTGGTAAATCGGAATATTTTCATAGTGATTGATGATCTCAATATCTCCGTCCGGTCACACCCTTTCTCTTCGTTTTGGTGAGCAGTTTTTCAAACGCTTTTTAACGCGATTTCTATACCGCGCTTAGTATTTAACCGTCTATAATAGAGGACGGAAGTAATTGTGACAATCGTTATGACAGATAAATCAGAAATATCGAACTGGTTTAAAGTAAATGAAGCCGAAAGCAAAGCAACGTGCGACGTATGTAATAAAAAAAAACTAGCTGACTCTAATGATAATTATTATTACACTTTACATAAGAGAAAAAAAATGTACAAATTAGAAATTTCCACTTGGCTTCCTCATAGAGGAAGTGATGTCTTAAGATGCTAATACGGCCCTCTGATTGGCTGATGACGCCTTAAGACTATACTTAAAACGATCTTGAATATAAAACCCGACTATGAATACCGGCCTTAAAGAATTATATATAAAATAGAAATAGAAAAAAATGAAGAATAGAATAAAGTTAAAAATAGACCAATATCTTAAAATTTACGGAAGTTAGAGCTATTACAGACATTTTTCTAAAAATTAGGGACCTTTGATCGCGTATAAAGCTATGTCTAATCAACCAAACCTTAAAGCCATCCTATTACAAATTTCAAATCTTAAAGAATTATATATGAAATAGGGGTAGAAAAGACTGAAGAAAATTCGGTTGATTAGTTTTATATGCTAGAGCTTTATATGCTCTAGCTTTATATGCGAGCAAAATTATGGACCTTTGATCGCGTATAAAGCTAGATCTAATCAACCAAATCTTAAAAAATTATATATGAAATAAAGGTAGAAAAAACTGAAAAATATAATAAAATGAGAAATAAATCGATATCTCCAAATTTGCGGAAGTTAGAGCAACCATGGACATTTTTAAAAAAATTCAAAATTTAAATTTAAAAAAAGAACCCCTTAATTATTGATTAGCAATTTTTATTAATTGTATTATATTCTTCAGTTTTTTCTACCCCTATTTCATATATAATTCGTTAAGATTTGGTTCATTAGTTCTAGAGTTATAGAAATTTCGGTAAATTTAGCGCGCACGCGCACGCGCGCACGCACACAACGCACACACAACAACAAAAATTTTTTTACGAAAACAAAGCTTCCTCTATGAGGAAGCAAAAAATAATGACTTTTATGTTCCCGAAGATACAAAATAAAAAAAATGAGCAAACAATTTTTCTATCTCAACATAAGACTCTTGTTTTCAGATGTTAGATGATGAGATTGAACGAGTGGTTTCCTAACAAATATAAACTTATCGACCCCCTCTTCGCGCAGACAAAGTCGGTTTGGGAGACGAAAAGTCAAAAATTAGCAAGGAAGTGGGTTACATGGAATGTATCATATAGGAAAGTACCTGATTATCCTAAAGGATTTATCGATTTTGTGAAATTGTTTCTACAGTCTTAAGCAAATAAAAGTTAAATGTCAAACGATTTGAGAAAGAACACTTTTATACTTTCAGGTTATCTTATTTTTATGTTATTTATCAAATTAAATTAGGTATTACAATTAGGATTCCTACGAGTATTTCCTACTTTTTCCGTTTTTCTTAGACGACTGCAGCACCAAGCACAAATCTAGGAATTACCAATTGGGATCCAAATTGAGATCCAAACTAGAGATCTACGCGTGTACAAATACGTTTGATTTCCTAATTAGGAACTGATCAGAAATTCTTACATTTTTCTAATAACTAATCAAAGATAGGTTCTATGCTAGAAAAACAAATCGGAGTTCTTTATAAATTTTCCTTTCTTAGGGAAATCTCGTCAGAATCTAACAATAAGTATATAAAAAAGAGATAAGGAAATTTCCACACGGGAAAATGTATTTTAAATAATTAATTTTAATTGTGTAATTTGCTTAATGTCTGTATTAAATATATTTTTCTGCGTGTGTAATTTTGTTTTAATGTGGTTTAATTCTGTCAACGAAATGATTAAGATTCTTCTTCGATGGCGCTACAGCCTAAATCGAGCCCTGGCCTCCTCTCTCCTTTTTTATATGCGCGTCGTGCGCACGCTGATTGTACACGGGTATATGGGCCTACTGTTTATATATATATATATAACGCCGATTTTTTATCAAATTCAAGGTCAATTAAATATAACGCAACGAGAGTATTGCATTTTTCCCACAGGGATACCAAAAAGCATCAAAATAGACAATCGCAAAAACCAGATCTTCCAGATCATGTGTTTAAGCAACTTCGGCAAAATCGTTTAAAAAAGATGACCAAAAACGGATACGACAGATCAAAGTGAATCTGAGCTATGATTATCACTGAGACGTGAAATGTTGACAGCACCCAATTTTAGAGTCGTATGTCGTATGAGACCGACAACGTCTTGCGCAACAATAGTAAAAAATATTTTGTATGTATCTTCTTGTGCATTGATACTGCAGCCATGAAATATGGGCGTGGTCTAACCTACATACATACATGGGGGTGACTCTAATATCAAAGTCAATGGGTGCATCTAGAAGCACTGAGCGCTCATTGCCAACTATTATTATTATATTCAAACAATTATTATTCTAATAACAAATCCGAAATATATTATGGAAGCAAGAGAAACAGATAAAAAAATAAATAGTTAAAAACATATTCGACAAAATACAATAGAGCAGTTACTAAGTTACTATACTGTTGCGGCTCAAAATATAAAATAGGATGATTGCGTTATTGTTAGTTATACAGACAAAATATTAACTGAAAACGATAAAGCAAGTCATAGAAAAATTCTAGCTGAATTGTTGCTTCAAATTTAGAGATTGAAAACAATGTCTTGTTATAAATAGATAGCAAACCAAATAATGGATAAATTGTTATATCAATTTTTTACGCGTTATAAAAGAAATTTTTCATTTTAAAACTCAAAGTGTGCAATATTTAGAGTCATTAGATTCGATCGCGATGAAGGAAAAATAATTATTCAATCATCAATATTAATTTATTTCAGTAAATTTTTCATTTTATCCACCACAATGAAACTAGATAAACAATTTCACTCCATCACAAAAGATCTTGATAAAATTGCAGATCGCATCCCGTCATCCACAGCACCAAAAAAAAAAAGGATACAATACATAAGTTCCTTTTAAAGCGTGAAGACGATATGTTTCTCTGTTACATTAAGTATTTACTTGGACAAAAAGGTGAAGGTTCATTATTACCGGCTTTAAAGGCCAAGAATTGGTGTAACGATATAGAAATTGAAATGTGCTCCGTGGACACAAGCGTTATTTCTTTAGAATTATATTTGATCTAACTGAGGAAAGTATTAACGTAAATATTAAGACAATATGATGCATTGTTAGAAAAATTAAGCTTACAATACAAATTTGATAAAAACGCATTGTTGCTCGACCAAAACTAAAAAAAAATCATCAGTAGATTTTATAAGTTTTATTTCAATGGCACAATTCGTAAAGGTGATAACCTGATTGCAGTTGTAAGCGATGCAGTTGCAATTGCACGTATTGCTGAAGAACCAATTTGACATGATAAAAAAAACTCACCTATGCTTTTATGAATCGAACACTAGCAAAAAAAAATTAATTTCTACGACCGGCACTGAAGCAGCAACTTCTTTAGTTTTTCCTCCAACTGTTAAAAGGAAAGCAGAAAGAGCTGCTTATACTTCTTTAACAACCACCTACATTACAAAAACTTTAAATAAATTCAAAACACGTGTAAATAGTTATAATAGAACTGCAATACCATAAGAACATAAATTAGCACCAACCAAACAACAAGCTTATTTCTCGCACTTATCTTATAGAGAAGTGCTACAAAAGATTTTGGTAAAAAATGCAGTTTTTTAAATTCAATACTATATTCAATATTATATATATTTATAATATATTCAATATTATATATATTTATAATATATTATAAATATTATATTCTGTATGTTTACTCGTCAGCGGTGTTTAGCCAATTGTTCGGAATAGGCGGTGATAAAATCGAAACATCAATGATATAAATGTACGAGCTACGACGTGCATAAAACGACGCGAAGCATTATCATCGTTAAAATGCGTGATCTGCAACGAGCCGTGGAAACGCGCGAGTCGTACAGCGAGTAACTTCGGCGACGAAACAAATACAAATAGAACGAAAGCGATAATGCCGGTACGCAGCCGTGCATCGCGATCGATACCTTCGTGATAGAGGCGATTTAATCCAACGGTATATGTACAAGATTCTCTTATCTCTGGCGGATACGCGCTTCTCGGCGAGCAAGAAGATTATCTTCGGAGCTTTGCGAAGAAAAGCTCTCGTTAGGTAAGATATGCGCTATCATGGTAATTAGAAGCGTAGTCTTAATAAAAAGCATACGAGCTCGTCGATGTGGATACCAACTACTTTTGCTCCTCGCGGTAGATTTTTTTACATAATGGAATTATAATTGCCACTGCTTATCGCAATCTCGTAATTATTATCTGGAATTCAATAACTAAAAAAATATTTTGTGTTAAAAAACACGATTATATTATTCAATATCGCAAAAGTATTTGTTTCTGTTTACATCTGAAAAAAACTGTGAAGTACCTATATCGATTATATTTATTTGTACGATTAATGTAACAATGCAAATGGAAAGAAAAAAACAAAATAATCATCATTACTATCGTTAGCTTATTATTTTTAATGTGATAGGCATTATGCTTTCTATATATTACAGATAAAAATAAATTGTGCAAATTAGAAATTTGCACATGGCTTCCTCATAGAGTTCAGACTGTTGTAAAACGTTGAAATATCGCCTAAAAAAATGTCCGTGTGTATGTATGTGTGTATGCTTTTATTGTCCGTATATGCTCTAACTTCTGTAATTTTTTAGATATCGGAATATTTTCTTTTTTTTTAATCGATAGAGTATCATTCAAGAAAGGTTGGTATTAAATTTGGCGATAATCGGTAAAAGAGTTCTTTTTTAAAAAAATTTTGAATTTTTTTAGAAATGTCCGTGGTTGCTCTAACTTCCGCAAATTTGGAGATATCGATTTATTTCTAATTTTATTATGTTCTCCAGTTTTTTCTACCCCTATTTCATATATAATTCGTTAAGATTTGGTTGATTAGTTAACTAATAAAGAGAAAAGAGAGAGGAAATTATATGGTAGAAAATCGCGTGAAAAAACATTGTCTGGAGGTCGAGCATATTTCTGCGAGCTCTTATGTATGTATAACGTGTAAGGAATGTCGAGAACGCTGACCCGACAAATTTTTAGGAGTCACCGATTTCTTGGGAACTCTTAAGTCTCGTGTCGGTTTTTCCGCTCAAAATTGACAATAAATCTGTCAATTTGCGCTCGCTATAAATAATAAAATTAATCAGGTGCCATAGTTTTAACAATGCTCCGTTGCTGCTCGTGCCTATTTTCGAATTACGCTAATTGTATTCCGTTTTTTTTTTATTATTAAAATATCACATTTATTTGCCCTCGATTCTTCACTGCCTTGGAGAAGGACGCTAAATCGTCACGCGTAATTTTTAACCGCATATGTATAATATATATATTATATATTATATATTATATATTATATATTATATATTACTTTTTACGCTATTACATTTTCATCTTCTGTGTGAAATTCAACAAAATTGCAATTTTAGCAACGTAAGTACATAGTAGGAACTGTGTGTAATTCTGAATAGTGCATAATTCTAATTTACTGTTAGTAGTCAAATTTAAAAAACGCTTATTGCAACGATTTTTATACACTTTCAGCAACAAAATATTGGAAGCTAGAATCCAAACATGGATGAAAACAGTTATAAAGTACAGTGCTTCAATCCATTCAAATTGAAATATCATAGTATCCGAGATCGGAAACGGTTACGACATATTACAGCAGCGCAACTTAAAAAACTTAACAAAGATGAAACTTTGGTCAACTTATTGATTTGTGATAATTGTCGAATAAAAATTTCAAAATTAAGTTTAAAAATGGATAATAATACCGAAGTTCCATCTACATCTAAACAGAAAGGCACACACACTGTACAGCCTCAAGAAGAGATTGCAAATTCATCGAAAAGTGAAATTGAAACAGTGTTGTTTTCGAGTCTTCCTAGCATTCCAGATTTCCCCGAATACAAAGAAGAATCATCATCACCTAATCTAGAAACTGAAGAAACTGTAAATCTGTTAAATAAAAGTTTAATTCTATTGCAAGAGTCGCCAATTAAGAAACGGAAATTACTTCAAGAAACATATCCTGCAAACAAATATGCCAAAATATGTTACACTCTTCGTGAGAAAATGTTCAGTATTAAAGATAAGAAATTAGAGGATGACAGAAACAGAGACATTATAACGCAACTGAAAGAGGAGTTTCATAAAACAAATGACAACAATTTAAAGATTAAAATTTTAACGTTATTTTCGGATTGGACATTTTCAGAAATTTTAACTCACTTTAAAGCTTCTAAACATATGATTACTGTGGCAAAGAAAGTAAAAGAAGAAAAAGGGATTTTATCATGCCCAAATTTAAAGAGAGGAAAGCGATTGAGTGATGCTTTAGTTGAAAAAATCTTACAATTTTACGAGTCAGATGACATAAGCCGTATAATGCCTGGAAAGAAAGACTATGTCATCATTTATGAAAATAGACAGAAAATTCATAAACAAAAACGTTTAGTGTTGTGCAATTTAAAGGAAGCATTCACAGAGTTTAAGAAACAATTTTCCGATGAAAAACTCAGCTTTAGTAAATTTGAATTAAGACCAAAATATTGTATCTTAGCTGGAGCAAGCGGTACACATACAGTTTGCGTGTGTGCAATTCACCAAAATGTAAAATTGATGCTTGATAGTGGCAAAATTAAAAAATTGTCTCAAAGTATGACTAAACCTATAAGAACGTATCGCGATTGCTTAGACCAAATTATTTGTAAAAATGCAACAACAGATTGTAATTTCTCCAGCAGTACACCGTCCGGGTAAACTTCCTGGAGCTATACAAGGAGAAGCTGACTGACCTGCTAATGGACGGAAACGATAAGCCGTTTAAGATCAACCTGTACGAGAACGTGACGAAGAAAGTTGCAAAAAATGCCCAGGAACAACAGATCTTATTAATTCATTACAATCTGTTTATGATGAAGAATTTACTGACACAATTGTGTATAAACAATGGGTTACTGTTGATCGAGCAACTTTGGAAACGATGCAGACCTCTGTACCAGATTTTTTAGAAAAATTGTCATCTGTCTTACCAAAATTATTATCACATAATTTTATTGCTCAGCAACAATCAAACTTCTTAAAACATAAAAAAGAAAATTTAACAAACGAGGAATGCGTTGTAATAGGTGATTTTTCGGAAAACTATGCATTTGTATTTCAAGATGCAATTCAAGGAGTGCATTGGAACAATGACCAAGCAACTATACATCCTTTTGTTATTTACTACAAAAAAGAATGAACACTGAAACATAAAAGCTTAGCTGCAATATCAGACTGCTTAAAACATGATACTGTTGCTGTTCACTTATTTCAAAGACAAGTTATTGAAATAATCAAGAACATAACAAACGATGTAAAAAAAATTATTTATTTTACTGACGGTGCTGGAGCACAATATAAAAACAAGAAGAATTTTATCAATCTCTCCCACCATTACGACGACTTTGGCTTAACTGCAGAATGGCATTTCTTTGCCACGTCTCATGGCAAAGGACCCTGCGACGGAATTGGCGGAACAATTAAAAGATTAGCAGCAAAATATAGTCTTCAACATTCAGATGAAATTATTAAAACTCCAAGAGATTTATTTAACTGGGCGAAAATAAATATAGAATGTTTATACTTTGATAAAGCGGAATATAATAATTATTTTAATTTTTTAAAGCCACGATTTGACTGCGCTGTGCCCATAACTGGTACAAAAAAATTTCATTCGTTTATACCGATTGACAAAAAACAAATTGAAGTTCGAGAGTTTTCATTTTCAAGCAAATGTTCTATCGTTAATGTAATGAAATAATCTTGTGATTTTTTAAATTGTATTATTATTTAATTGTACTATTTTTAATTGTAAGCAAGACGAAAATTTAAATGACGACGGTTTGCCGAATAATATTTCGTTCAGATACTGCGAAAGCGGATGTTTATTATTATACGACCGATATCGAAGAGAAAAAATGCTGACGATGAAAATATAATCGTTAAAAAGACGAGAGAAACTATTTCTCACTCTTAGGCTCCGATTCCAGGAATCAAAATTTAGACGAGAATGCGAATAATTTAAGATTTGTTAATTATTATAACCATTCCAGAAACAAAACTTAGCTAGCCGAAGATAAAGCGTTATGTACAATTAATTAAACAACATCCTTTTCTCGAAACGAAAGAGATTATTAGATTATTTTGGAAACACCATTAACTCATATTAGTCCCCAAAATACAGGTGGCGAAGTAATCAACGGCATCGATGCGCCGCGCTTATTATACTTGGTCGAACTAGAGACGCGAGCACAACGCGACGCGGCGCGGCGCGGCGCTTCAGTCATTAAAATTATATAAAAAATAGAAACCATCGTTTCTCCATAAAAAAAAAATATGTGTACTTTCAGAATGAAATAAAGAATAAGATAGCATTATTTAAAAAATTTTTTTAAATGTACTTTTTAGTGAAAAAATTAATTAAACATTTCAATTGCTTATAACAATTGGAATTTGCAATTTTTTGTACCTTAAACTATATTTTTTCAAAGATTGCCTTCTTAGCTTTAAAATGGTTTTTTGAATATTTCTCTACGACAAATATAACCAGAGATATTAATTTGTAAAGTAGATGACTTCTTCATTTTTGACGAATATTGTATTGTTCATAACTTTTGTAAAAAAAATTTTTTGGACAAACAAAAAAATACGTATTTGCTTATTTTATGTATATTTCATGTAAAAAAAGTTTCAATTGATTTAAAAAATACGAGGTCAAATCTTGTCCGATTTGACGTGGAATTGCCCATATCTGTAAAATTTCAACTTGATCGGAGCTCATCTTCTGCCTCCAACTTTTTTTTGAAAATTTTACTAAGAGCAAAATTTTGAAAATTAAAAAAAAAACGCAGCTGAAAAGGAGGGGTGTTCATAAGGCCGTTTTTTGATCCACGTCAGAATCGCTCAATCTGAAAACTCCTTACGGATTCCGTAACCGTGATTTCAGATTAAACAAACCTATTTCTAAATTATCAATTCCAGAATTCAAAAATAGGTATGTTTAATCTGAAATCACGGTTACGAAATCCGTAATCGTGATTACAGATTAAACATACCTATTTCGGAATTATCAATTCCTGATTTAAAATTACCGACATATCTATTTTAAAATTATAAGTCCCTTACTTGGCCGTTAGGCAGTCAATGTCTCGCTGTGGCTGTTGCTGTTAGTTCTTGTTTTCATCTTGTGGAAGCAACATACAGTGCTCTTTACTTCCAGTGAAAGAAGAATAAGAAAAAGATTGTTCTTTACGCGTTTCTTTTCTCGCGAAGACGTCATCGTCGAGCTTTGTTCATATCGCATCGTGTTTGTGATTTGCGTTATTACGTGAAAATTTTCTTGTGATATAGGTCAATATACGAAGGATATCTATTGACTTCGTGGGAATTCACCGAATTTATCCCACGATTTGAAGGTAAGTGGTTAACTAAAAACACTGTTGTATTTTTGTTTTATTAATTAATTTAGCTAAGGTTACCAAAGGTAATTTTTTTGGATAAATGATGAAACCTACCTAAGGTAGTTAGTCCGTGACAATACAATTCAAAATTTTATACTCTAAATCAACGTGAAAACATCGGATTATTTACGGTTACAGGCTGAAAACTTTTTAATAGTTCTGTCCCTCAGACACAGAACAAAAGATAATTTTTTTATTTTTCTCCTCCATTTAGTCACTTCTTTACTCTGAAGAATTTGAGGCCCACGATTATTAGTAATCAAATTAACTAAATTAACTAAAAATAAAAGGAACAAAGGAAAAAATAAAGGAAAAAAATTTCAATTTTTATTATGAAGACTATATGTAAGATCTACTTTGAAATTATGAATTTGTTTCTCATATAATATTGAACATATTATAATTAAATGTGCTCATTACAATTAATTTATTTGACTATTTTTAATTATTTTCTTAGAATTACTTAAATTAACTAAAAATCGTAATTAGCTATTCTATATTTCAAAGATTTTTAACTTATACTAGTCAATTCTCTCAATTAGTTCTGTTGATTTTCAGTTACGTAAGAAGCAAAAGATTGTTGTTGAGGAGGACAGAAAAAATGCCAGCGTTTTGGTAATTGATGCCATCCTAGAAGAAGAGCCTTCAAGACTCATTGAATCCGCCTTGTTCTAACGGCTGGCCAACGAGTTGTGCGAGATATTCCCATCAAGAACATCTCCTGCGTCTTTTTTCCTGACCTTTTTACCGAAGACGCTCTTTCAAAGCAGAGAAACTTATCGGGGCCTCTCTACAAAGCCTACGTGAAAAAGAGATAAATTTCGAAAGAATGGCGTGCTGCCGCCTTAAGCAAGATCGGCGTCTAGTCGGTCTTCTAGCAAATCAACACCCACGGTGAAGGGTTGGTTCTTTGAAGAGAGCAAAAGCTCCGGACTCTACATCATGTGAGTATACATAACTTATGACATCAGTCCTGCCAGGCTAAAGGTACTAGTTAATTAACTTAAAATTGTCCTAATTTTTTAGACTTATAATTTTCCCATCCACTTCAGACACGAAAGAGACCAGGACAGCCGTAAACTTTCTGCAAAACAACGTCCATCTCTAGAAACCGGATTTTTGGCGAGCCACGAAAAAAGAGCGAAAGGGTATCCTTGCCGATAAAGGAATATTTAGCTATTTCCAAAAGTTTCCAGCCATACGAATTCAGGAAGGATACAGACTGGTAAGTATTTGTTGTACAAACATTAATATTACGGTAGAAGCACGGTAGAATTTTGTTGACTTAAAACAGCATTTAGTAAACACAAGCATAATATTCATATCACTGAACTCCAATCTTATAGGAATTGGACTTCACATGATGTGAACATAGTGCTTGTGTTTATTTAACGAAGTTAACACAATAGTTTTTACATTTTTTTCTTTATACAGCTCCTAGACGATTTCACAAGATAATTTCCCAAAAAGGAGAACAATCTCTTCGCCAGTATTGCCTTAGCAAAAGAGAAAATAATCAAATTGGCCAAACTAAAGTTAGCAAAACTCTCTGACCACCCACTCTTTACCACCCACCACGATCAGATTCTTATTAATCGCTCTTTTAACATTGTTTTTCGACAGAGCGAACTATCTAGGCGAGATGTTACCGGGACAACAGCAGCAACAACAAACTTTAGGAATAGTTCCACAACAACAGCACCAGCAACAACATCATCACTTGTCCAGTTGTATGTCGACCGTACAACTCAAGTCGACGGCTGAACGAGACAACAGACGTAATCATCAGGTTTACACTAGTTCGCCCGTGAAGCAAGAAAATCACAAATCCACCGATCACGGATCTGGTACGTGTGTTCGCGGAGCAATGAGTTATTTGTGTAACGTGAATGCACCTTTACGAATGCTCTGTTATCCTTCACAGAAATGTATGAGATAAGTCCGTACGCCACGTTTAGCGTTCCCGGAAAAAGAGAACCGTTCGGTCACAACTGCGACGCTCGACTACACGTTGCAATGCAAGACTTTTGGTCATTTGGAGAACGAGGACATCAACACTATCGATTATGACAGATCCAGTGTGAAGTTCGAAAGGTAACTGGCTTCTTCCGCCGCTTCTTATCTTCTGACTTTTCGTGAAATCCGTTTCGCGTTTTTGCGTCCCTATTTTTCTCCTCTTCTCTTCCTCTTTCTGGTGTTCTTTGACGCGCAGATCGAAAACACCAAGGTGGCACAAGCAACGCTACTTTCCGAGCATCGCGGAAGCCGAGAGCTAGCTGCGATCAAGTCGACAAGGCTCCGGGAGCGACACGTCCGGAAGCCCTTGCGGCGAATGCGCCGGGCCTAGTTATAGAGTGCCAGTAAAGCCTTGTAGAGGTACAATTATGTATTCCTACTCTCACGATTTTGTAGACAAAAAGAAATCGCATAGAAAATAATTTATCGAGAAAACCAGCTGCACACGAATAAATCTGCGTGTATAACAACGCGATTCTCCTTACAGATGTATTTTCGCGAGGTGTCGAATCGAGTACGGAATCTAACAACGAAGGCTCGCCCTCACTCGCGAGACGACGAAGCCGACAGCCGAGCCGGTCTACTCGCAGGTAGCCAAGGTTTGTTTGTTTCCACATAGCACTCAGTCTTGACTATTCGATATCGGCCTCTTATCGTTTTCACACCGACGCGAGAAAGAAGCGCAATGACGCGAGTCATTTAGCAATTAGAAATTTTTCACGAGTGTCAAACATTTATTTATATTTATTTTATGATTATTATTGCAAGAGACATGTTAAAAATACATATATCCCGATAGAGTATGTTGTGATACATATATGACATATTGAGTTTTCACGTCATTGCGTTTTCATTCTAGAGCCTCATATTTTATACGACGAAGGATACCAAACATTTAAGGATGTTCTAATATGTTCGCTATTAAAACATAACAAAATTTTCGTATTTTGGGGAAAAAATTTAACTAAACCTTTACGTGACCGATGAAAAAATTATCCTTACACGTATAAAAGATGTATTGTGTGTATGTACCTCATCCTATATATATTTAATTTAGATAATATCAAAGATAATGTTGATAATAACCATTAAATTAATCATCAATTTATAATTAATCATCGTGAAACATTATCTTACGAATAAGAGATTTGATTAATCGTATTTAGTTAAAGCTGCATTTTATTAATTTCTTAATTCAGGCAACGGTGTCACAAACTTTAAAGAAAAATTTTCCTTCTGACTCGACAAATGTATCCGCTGATCTGTTTGACAGTTCGGTGGAGGATATGACACTATTGCCGCCAACCGGGTTCAGTGACAGCCGCGAATTGAGCGACGTGGAGTGCGACCGTGACTGTGATCGCGAACGCGATCGCGAATGGCAAGGTTTATCAGCCGGAACCCGTCACTGCGGCAGTTTGGGCAAACTTCCGATTGAGGCCGTCGAATCTATGCTCGCATCGGCACGAGTCTCCGTAAACAGGCATGCCAAGTACCAAGCAGCCGAGACCGGTCTAATCCTCGGAAATTTATTTGTTTGTATATAGGATGTCTCGCGACAATCGTTATACATATGTATAATATATGAGAATTTGAGGAAAAATGATAGTTATTTGGGATACTGATACTTTTTATATAATATCAGTAGTATGTAGCTAGCTGACATTATTTGTCGTCAATTGTCATTTTAATGTCAAAATGACGACAAATAACGCTTGCTACTAGGCTTGTATTTAATAATATTATATGTTTCCATATATATACATTTATAGTAACATCAAGTAGATTATATTATTTAATAAAACTTTTACTTATCAAGGTAAATAATATCAAATATTCAAGACGAGGAATAAAACATTCTCTGAATAAATTTGAAGTATCATTGATTCATTTAAAAAATTACTACCATATACTCGCTTTGGTTTTGAAGAATGCGAGATACTTGAAAATTAATAAGAGAGAGAATTTAAATAAAATACTTTTAAAAACATATGCGTTATCTGTTGCAGATATCAGCAAAGGAAGGAGCAAGAGAGACAAGAATTCACTATACACGTATGATCGAGATTCGCTGGTTCGACTTGGTAACTTCGCCAAACAATTTAACATTATTTAGAAAGAGATGACGAGTCGTCTCTTTTCTTGAAACTATCCGTCGCCGTTGGAGAAAATTTTAATGTGTTGAAAAGAGTGCGGGAGAGACAATTCAATTTTTAATGGAGGTGGATACAAGAGACTCTCATTGTCAGATCCATTTGTGTCGAAGAGGCGTCTCAATAACTGATCTGCGTTGCGCCAAATACTGCCGTTATTATACACAAAACATAGCCTTCGTATATAACCCTATATGTGCCACGTATGTAATGCAGAATTTCGAAAAAAAAAAAACACCAAATCCTGTCGGCGATATACACATGATGCAATTAAGCAATCGAGAAATAACGGAAGCATTCGATTAACTGTACGTTTTTGATAGCATTTATCCTTTCTATCACCGAATTACGATTACATTGTCTTACGATTACCGTACGGAACGTGATTATACGATAAAAAAAAGTCTGATTGACCGATCCATTACTTTCGCGACGACCAATTATTGATATACAGGATGAAGGTGAACGCCAATTTCCATGCGAGTACCTCCGCTTCACTAGTGCGATCTACTTATTAATGAGCTATTCTACGTATGATTATAGGAACGACCGATTATTCGCGGTAATGAGTATTGCATTTTAAAAGATTTTAAAAAACGCTGCAACGACCGCAGCGTTACACGTTACACGTTACCCCCGTAAAAAATCTGAAGAAAAGCTACGAGCTCGTACTGGAAAGTGTAAAAGGTGAGTCACATGATTCTTGATGTGCTCAATTAAGAGGCATTTTTACCACCCTAAATCAACCTTGATTTTTTGGAATATTAATAATTTTTAAAACGATACCTTTCCATATTTTTTCTAATGCTTGTTGGTTACACTTTGCCTTAAAGTCCATTTTTACTTTGTGTTTTTTAACATTTTGTGCAGTTTTCACTTCAGTCATATTTCTGCTACTACACTACTACTTTGAAACTTGCGTTACTTATTTTGTTTGTGTTTCTTTTCAGGGGAGGACCCGAAAACTCGAAACAACGCACTTATCCTCCTGCTGCCCCTCATTACCCCGTCGCCTGGGAACGTAGGCGGAAAGAGCGGCGCTAAGAAGACACCAACCAAGTCGACAAACGTCGAAATCAGGGATCACTTCGTAACACTGCTACATAACGACGCACACATTCCATTAAAAGAACATTGTATAACATCTCTGCAATCGTTGCGATTTGCCAGTGAAGTAAAAGAATGCAAAACTGGTGGTAGAAGCCCGCGGTTAAACGCCAGTAGGGCCAATAGTCCCTATTCTAGGGAGAATTAAAACAATAAGCACAGTTTCTCTCTCTCCTTCTCTCCCTCTCTCTTTCCCCTTTCCCTCTCTCTTCTCATCAGAACTTTTTGTCGAGCCGCCGTGCGGCACACACACACACATATTCTGAGAGCCGTCTTACGGCACACGTTCGCCGGGCAGAACGCATCACGGAATCACCTTTGCCGTCTTGCTCAACCGGGAGTGTGCACGTCTCCTACTGCCTTTTCCTGCCTGCTCTATCGCTTGCTCTCCACCGTTTTGCTTGCTTGCACGAGTTTTGCCATCGATGTTTTGCCAACACAGAAAGTGGTGATCCTAAGAAAGGAGGCTCTCCAATCTGCAGGTGAAACTTTTTAGCCGTGTATGTTTGCCACGGGGGAATGGAAAATAGTTAAATCTGCATGGGTTGTCAATGAAACGTTCTACAAAAAGATATCCTTTGTATTTGATTTTATATAAAAAATGTATCAATTTACGTAATAAACATATCATTAATAAATGGTTTGGATAAAAGATGCAAGTTTTAAATTTTGATTTCCTGCTACCCATAAAGAAGGAAAGACGTTAGGTCTTAAGAAATTTAGCTCGTATATCATGTATTGTTTTTATTATATGTATTGTTGCTCTTGGATGTGGGTGGATATTCAATATAACATTAAAAAAGGAATGGCTCTTGACTGAGATTCAAACTTGAATAATTTACATCTTCTGTTTCAGTTTCTCACTTTACTAAATCATCTTAATATCTCTGAAGCCTATTAATTAGAGTAAAAAAATTGTTCTAATCTGGAATTACTTAGACAATTTCTTTACACCAGTTGATAAGCTTCAGAACTATTAAGATGGTTTAGTAAAGTGGGAAACTGAAATAGAAGATGTAAATTATACAAGTTCAAATCTCAATCAGGAATTATTCCTCTTTTTGGGTTACATTGGAAACAACCCACGGTTTACAGACTACTTACATTTGATTAAGCTTAGGACTGAATTTTAGTTAAGAAAACCGAAAAATGGAAAGAGTAAACCAGAATTACAGCTATTTGTAACTCAAATCTCTGATGCTAACTGTACCCGACATCTTTACCTATGGGATAACGCCACTGTAGAGTCCCATAAAAAAGCGAATTTTTGATCATTTTTTTCAGAAATACAATAAACATAAATGAAAATTGGTTTAATTCTATTTATTATCTATATATTAAAATATAAAAAAAATTTTTTTTATTGACAAAATGGCGGCGCCAGAGCCATTGATCCAAAGTGCCTTTTTGCGGAAGTCGTCCAACGGGGGGAATCGAAGCTCCTATAATTTATGAGCTGGAACAAAAATTCAAAGATTTTCGAAAAAATATATAAGATTTTCTATAGAAGTACGTATGAATTTTGCGATAAGTTGAACAAAACTTTTTTTATAAACCAATTTTGTGCGAAATTTTTTAGCAAAAAATAAAACATTTTTTTCCAACATGCACCATTCTTACAAAAAATGATATTTCGCAATTCCCATACGTACTTCTATAGAAAATCTTATATATTTTTCAAAAATCTTTGAATTTTTGTTCCAGCTCAGAAATTATAAGAGCTTTGATTCCGCCCGTTGGACGACTTCCGCAAAAAGGCACTTTAGATCAATGGCTCTGGCGCCGCCATTTTGTCAATAAAAAATTAATAAAAAAATTTTTTTATACTTTAATATATAAATAATAAATAGAATTAAACCGATTTTCATTTATGATTATTGTATTTCTGAAAAAAATTATTTAAAATTGGCTTTTTTTGGGGACTCTAGAGTGGCGTTACCCCTTAAAATGAGTTCAGCCGTAACTCAAATTTTTGCTTACATTACCTGATTCTTTAGTTAGGTATTTCAGTTAGTAGGTAAGTTTTAACTCAAATTTCTTATAAGACTGGTCGACGTCTTCATTTACGTATTCCTCAAATGAGGTTACTGGATGCGCTCATCGTCGTTGTCTAACTGAGATGTGCAATTACTGCAACAGCAACGTTCGATAACAAAACTGTGTTTAAACTAGTTTAAAGGACTCGAGATGTCTTCTCATAACCAACATTCACACTTAAGTCAATTTTTAGGTTTTTTAACTAATCCTATTCCTCTGACGTCATCATTTTGATGATGTATTTCTATAAGTCCAAATACGAGGTTACGTAAAATTAGGGTTATGAGCAATCCAAATAATTTGATTATTAATCCTGGGCCCCAAAGTGGGCGACTTAACCGTCTTTATTTTTCCCAAAGGAGTACGTACGTTCCGAGGTAGATACCTCTCGCAATCGCGTTTCGAATTTCGAGGGTTAATGCAACGACACACGAAGCTCGAACATGAGTAGTGAGGGCTATGTTCCAAAATTCATTGTCAACCCTAAAAATCTGCAGTATACGTTACGTATACTATACACAAAAAAAAGATTATTCTTAATTTGAATATATATTTAGTTTCAACGAGGAAATCTTAAAATAAGATTATATTGCATTGAAAGAAGAAAATTTGCTTCAATAAAGTAATTTTATATAACGAAATGATTACGCTCGATAAAGCAACAGCTGAATAATGAACAATGGCCAATATTTCGAACATTAATGGATGTTAGAAATATATTTAATAATTATAATATACAATCGAGTTAGTTTACGTTTTAGTTACGTTAGTTTACGTTAGTTTACGGAATTTTAATTTCGATACAGTTGCCACTAAGTTGGTCGGGCGACAAATGGCTGACGATCGCTTCAGTTTCATGGACATACATAAGTCTTGCAACACAGGAAACGGCTATTTCAGCCTGTAATTTGACTAACAATCGACGATATATTCTGACTTCAACATGACTAATTGTCTACAGACATGGGTGAGATTTGATTGGAAATCGTAGCGCCGGATCGTACAGGAGTCTTTTATTGTTAATGCGGTATTATTTATGATTTAATGTTCTGAAAAAGGCCAAGTATGGCTCGAAACGTAAACTAACTCGATTGTATATTATAATTATTAGATATATTTCTAACATCCATTAATACTCAAAATTGGCCATTGTTCATTACTCAGTAATTTTATATAGTTCAACAAAGAAAAATATATTCTTAATATTTAAGAATAATTTTCTTGAATAAAAAGAGAAAAAATATTGGATAGAGTGTAACGTATTTTCAAATCAAAAATTATAATTTTCTTAAAATAAGATCAAGTAATTTCTATTTAATTATTTCTTTTTCTTAAAAAGCGAAAAAATATTGGATCAAAAATAACATTCTTAAATCAAAGATTGTGTGCATAGCGCACATGTTGATACAGGTCTGCACCGATCACTTGTCTACACGGGTCGACGGAAGACACAGCAAAGTCGCGAAAGTGATTGTGAGATTTCAACATTTCGTGAGATTGCAATGGAAAATTTGTTGCTATAATGGGGACTGGAAAGCTTAATTGCAACTTTTAAAGGTAAGTATTATACATGTAATATCCAGTATATGCGTACAATGGTTTGTTTCCAGAAAACAATCCTACGCAATTCAACCTTACATACTTACTGAAGGGCCGAGATAAGAACAATTTATATTATTGTAAATTGTACTACTAAGTATCAATTTAAAATAATACAAAATTTAATACAATTCTTTTCTTCGGGTTTTATTAATGCATATTCTCATATTCTTAAATTAAAAAGTAAATTCTGTAAATCAAAATATTTGTATCAAATTCAGACTTATTTACGATTATAAAACAAAAAAAAATTAAAATTCAAGTTAGTAATTTTTTATTTTAGTTGAAATGTACGTTTCTGTATATATTGTTCAGCCATTTTTCTTGATAAACAATTAATGTTTTTTATACATATATTGAGTATTAAGAAAAATGGCTAAATAATATATGCAAAAACGTAAGTACCATTTCAAATTAAGTAGAAAATTACTAACTTGAATTTTAATTTTTCTTTGTTTTGTAATCGTAAATAAGTCTAAATTTGATACAAACATTTTAATTTACAGAATTTACTTTTTAATTTAAGAATATGAAAATGTGCATTATAATTGTTGCCTTAACATTAAAATAAAAAATCACTCACCGGCCGATGCGCAACAGCGGAGTTGTAATCAACTACGTTGATCAGATAAATTATCTGAAACATACAAATATTTTTATATTAAAGCATTGCAGTGTCCAAGATAATCGATACTTGTATTGTACCGATTGTACGAGTAATGAATTAATGATTCGAGTATAATGTAAGAGCGAATCACGTCGCGCTTGAGAAAGTGGTGGAATCCGCCACAGGACAGCAAAATAATAAACGAATATTACTCACCTTACGGTCGTTCCGCCGTTGCTCGATGCCTCCCAGGCCCCCTCCTCCTCTCCGTGATCCTTCACCAATGTGCATCTCCGTCGACGCACTCACTCACGATATTCACGAGCGAAAATCGACGATATCGTCGCTCATGATCGCGCGACACTTTGCACGGCACTCCCGGTATTAATCTCGCGACGCGGCGCGTACTTTATTACACGATGATGGAAGGATTGCCAGACGTCGGAGATGCCTGTACGATCCGCTCGACCATCCCGTCGGCCTGTGATGCCCCGCAGGTAGACGCGACGAGCAAGTCTTACATGGCGGAGAGAATTTCGTAAGTCACATGGCCAACTTTACTCGCCAGAAACAACCGTCGCGTGGACTGCTTGTCAGGCGATTTTGCTTAACTGTAATCATAAATCATCGATATATGTACATACATATACACCTATATTTTCTAACTTATTAAACTGCGCGTCGATTCTTTGTCGGACTTAAAAAACTTTATCTTAATATTTTTAATTTTAATATTCTATTTCAAATCTGACCAATTAATTTTAATATTTTAATAGTTTTCTATTATACCAAAAGATATTCAGAAATCAATCGATTGATATGAATCCTTTACAGGTATATTAAATATGAAAGATAAGACGAAAAGATATAATAAGTTCTCGCCCTAGAAGTACATCTACTTATTCAGTGACGTTTAAAAAAATCGTCGACGGATGACGAATGAGAGCACGATATAATAGACATAGTATAAGTAAGAATAGTAGGTATCGAAGTGTACCTGCTGTTTTTACTTATAGTGTGCAATAGAGCTGTTTTCTTTAGCTGTAGTACAAATTTTGCATTTAAGGTAAGTGTTACATACAAGAAAGCATTAGAGAGTGAAAGAGGATAGATAAAAACTGTTAAAAAAAAAATACAGAATACGCAGCTGAAGAAAACGGACTTGATGCGATAAGGCGGAATAGAAGCTAACGAAAAACGGAATCCGCTTGGCCCATATAGATAACGAATAAATGCCAAAAGCTAGGAAAATCTTACTTTTAAACCCGGGTTAGCACTAGTTATGTTGGTGGTGGCCACTGCTCGCCGCTGACTGTCCTTCGTGTAGCGTCCTTTACACCAGTGGCAGCGAACTGTTTGCCTGCGTTCGATTGCATTCAAATGCGTGCGTGTGCGGTCGCCGATGAAATTCGGCCAGAATTCAGTCAAATCAGGTTGTGCCGGACGACGGGGCGAAACGAAAAAAAAAAAGAAAAAAAGGATGATAGACGGCTATAAATGTTTATGTCAACTACTGCATGGCATACGGAAGTGCATACGGCTAATTTTTATGTGAAGATGACAAACGCGAGAGAGAAAAAGACTCACCTCTTCGTGACTTTGTTCACGTTCGATATTAGCCAGACTGGACCGCGAGCCACGTCTGGTAGAGCTCTTTTCGTCGCCCAGCAGCTGTGTTACTTGTGCCTTGTTATCCAGCTCTACCAGCTCTACGAACTGCAAAAAAATAAAAACAAATGGTTATATTATAAATCCGTATTATTAAACTAATTCAATCAAATTTTAATTTCTATATTACTTTTTATTGTATATGTGTGTGTGTGTATATATATATATAAATTGGTTTCAGCAACACGTTTGCATGATTTTGCACACTCACGCTTTGCTATCAAAGATTAAATAATTTTAAATGTTTAGATCATCAAGTATTAAAACTTAAAACCATATAATCAATCTTTGCAAATTTAAAATTAAAATTAATAATTCCTTTTGTAATTCGCGAGCTAGAGAATTACAAAAAGAATGTTAAACATTATTTAAATATTAATTAAGATTGTAAAATTCTACAATATGACATCATAGCAATGTCAGCGGAGCGCGATTTATGCCAGCACCATTCAGGGCTGCGTTCGCATTCCCCACCCGAGTGCTAAAAATCTAATAGTATATGCACTGTTAAAAAAATCTGTATTAAAAATAATATAAAAATGTAGGAAATTTTTATCCAGGCACCGTATATAAAATTTCAAATAAGAAGTTGAAAATTAAAGGAGTAGTATTTCGAAAATAAAAATATCGAGCAGTAATATTACTATGCTCAACTATTTGAAAATTCAAGGAATTTTGATCTTTAAGCATATTTAAATTAAACAGGTTTTCTAATTTTCATGAACATAAACTTAATTTAAATATACTTAAAGATCAAGATTTCTTTACAAGTATCTGATTTTTCAAACAGATGTACATAGTAATATTACTACTCTTTACTTTTATTTTCTAAATACCACTCCTTTAATTTTCAACTTCGTATTTGAAATTTCATATACGGTATCTGCATAAAAATTTCCCACATTTTTATATTATTTTTAATACAGATTTTTTTAACAGTGCACATACTATAAAATTTTTAACACTCGGATGGGGAATCCGAACGCAGCCCAGAAAGAGTGCGTGAAATGAGGAGTGTTGCAAATAAGAGAACGACTTCCGTGGCCAGTAATGAATTGCATCGGGGCTCAATGTCGAACGACGGTTTCACGTACACTGTCAGAATTCGAATCGATCGAAAATCTTGATTTATCCGAGGATTTATCTATTGTCTGCCGCAAACGCGCGATACGGAAATCTTGCAAGAGCATCGACTTGATGCCCTTTCGACGGAGATCTTGTCCACGAGGCAGACGACGATCGCGAACGCGACGCGATGATAGTGATCGGAGGCGAGCTCACATGGTGAGCAGGAAGGTCATCCTCGAAGATAGCAGTTGACCGCTCTTGGCGACTCGAAGTATGAAGTCGTGCTTCTCCCGGTTGAGCGGAGAGGCACGTGTTAAAGAACGTTTCGGGTTCCTTGCGACAATCACGCACTTTTAACAATTTAATTGGGCGGCAATGCCACGCATGAATCGGTGGAGAAACCACGCACACAGAATATTTGCCGTTTTACCGAAATCACTTGATTTGGAGACGTGCGAAACGAGTCTGACACGAGGCCGTTCTCTTCCGCCAGGAAAGTTCTCGAGAGACGGAAACGGGGGAGAGATCCGGAACGCGACAACGCGACGCTCTCTGATTAATCCGATAATTGACCGCGTTGCGCGAGGGGCGCAGTTATCGCGAACAAAGACACTGCGCGTGTCCGGACACTGCGCCGTGCTCTGATTCTCGCCGGCATGCTCGCACCTGTGCGTGGGGTGGCATCGACGCGTGATCAACCACGCGGGGCGGCGTGATCGACAACCCCGGATCGAATATGCCACGCGACTGACGACAGGCACGTAGCGGTCAGCCTCGCGGCCCGATGCTTACATCGAGATTGCTATGTTCAACCATTAACATTGAATATATTATAGTTGAATAAAATATTTAAAATCCGATTAATGTGTTTAAAATTTCTTTACACGAAGGGATATTAAAAATATAACTGACAAACTCAAGTTTCCAAATTATTTATAATAATAATTATATACATTTAATTTAAGTTTTACACATTTATATATATTTAATTTAATAGTTTTTATACTTTAAATAATTAAATATTAACATTTTACGTAAAAATGTTTAGAGAAATATTTATTTTAAAATATATTTTTGATAATTTTTAGCCGCAAGTTTAAAAAAAAATAACGAAAATGTACTAATAAAATGTAATACACTTACATGTTCGGCTAAATCGACTCCAAGTTCCTCTTGTAACAATAATGCTTCAGCAAGTAGTTCTTCGAGTTTGTTGGCTTCCATTTCTAAAGTAGCCAATAAATGTTCTTCTCCTTCGATCCCACCTTAAACAAATGCAGAAAATGCTTTTAATAATTTTATTATTGTAATGTTATTTTTAAGATAAAAGAAAATAAGAGAGTAATTCATAAATTATAAATAGGAGAATGCACTTATTATATGTAGAAAAAAAATTAACGCATAACTTTTTATCGTTAGAGAAGATACAAGTTGACGCCGATAAAACCTATTACTCTTGGAAACAACAACTTAGAATATGGAGTAGTACTATGAATTAAATAATTCTCTCTGATGAAGCAGTATTTAATACTAGAGATAGGTACGATAGCAATGTAAAATACAAATTACATATAGAATCAGTGCATTATAAACTTTGATAATATAAAAACAATAAAATGTTTTTAATTATAAGATTATGAGCAAATAAAGGAATTCGACGAAAAAAAGAACAAAATGTGTTAAAATATGTTTATTAGAATAGCATTATGTATTATATAAAAATAAATTATAAAAAAAAATAAATAATGGTACAAAAAAAATTCTAAAATATAAATATAAATAGAAATAGAAATAATAAGTGAGTTTTTTAAAAACACCACTTGTAAATAAAATAATACATTGAAAAGCAATATTACAAGATCTCTTCTATATAAGATTTAATTTTACCTGTATCTAACGATGGTTGTAATTCTTCAATCAATGATGCCTTGCTTTCCGATTTTTGTTCGTTTTCACTTCCTGGTATTATACTGTTACCTCCATCGAAGTTTAATTGTGGTTCTGGCTGGACAGACTGTTCAGAAGCATTAAATATTGTCTTTTTATCAGCAAGATTAGAAGTATTCTGTACTACGTTTGAATCGGCAGAGATGCCAATATTCAATGAAACTGCTGTGGAAATGGAACCGATTGACGATCCAGACTATTACTGTTGCGAAAGGTGTAGACGGAGTCGTAGGTGTTGCAGGGTTATCTGTAACCTTTCCGTCACTATTCGAACCTACACGGCGAATTATATCCGGTGTTGAAAAAAGCGCGGGACCCAAAGTATCAGCTGCATAGTCTGGAGCCTTTCGATTATCTCTTTTAGGCTTCTTCGCACCTGTAACAAATGTTTCAAATGTAACTTAATGTTATGTAGCTCACTTTAATTAATTCTTAATTAATTAAATCCGTCTATACGGATCTGTGAACTTATTCGAGATTTATCTTCATTTTGCATATAATAGAAAAAAGAAAATATCTTATTAATGATTTCGAAATTATTTAATTTTCAGATCGAATTAATTTCTGAATTGAGCAAGACATAATTATATTAACTTCTTACTAAATGGTGATCTTCTTGATGTTAGCAAACACCAATAAGTAAAACATTATTCTTCGCATATTTTTCCCGATTTATCGTTAATCAACTTCAGTCGGATTTCCGGCAGATGCAAAAAAAAAGTAACATGTGACGCAGAAACAGCAAGAAACGTTAGTTACGCTCTATGTGCGTCGAACCAATTTCAGAGATGTTTCAATGTAAAGGGAAAGAATAATAGCATGGCGGTGAACTAAATTTATATCCCTGCATCCAATTTTTACAACGGTATATAGTCTGCAAGCTGTAGTAGACTTCGGCCCGTATTCTCAGTTCACTTTTATCGATAAATGCGCGCATTTATTTCTAAGACTGTACAGTACATGTAACGTAAACTATACATATGTTAAAATGCGCGCATTTATGATAAAAGTGAACTGAGAGTGAGTGAACGGGCCATTGTGTTTATTGCTTCGTACGCTTTGATGTCATCATATCATGCGGCGAGACAGCGACCGCGACAGTGCAACCATTGTAGCAGGGATGCGATGCGATGTCGTCGTTTTACAAACAGATTCGAGTAACGATTTTTAACAGTTTAACATCCAGCACGACATATTTTGACCAAGTGTCGTGCTCAACGTAACTGTTAAAAATTGATTTTAAAAATCGTTAATCGCATCGGAACTTTTCTTAAAACTAATAACTATAAAACACTGAACTCTCTTACAGAACTGTCAAAACTAATTGTTAGAACCGCGGAAAATCATTAGCGCGACACTTCTTGCGAAACGTCGTGCTGGACGCGGATAAAAATTGTTCAAAAAGTGTTAATTGAAGGAATATTGATTTGAAATTGTATAAGATGTGTAGAATTCGATTAAAACCGGGAACTCTCGTCAAATATAATATTCAACACGTTTTGATACTTCAGAGGATGGTCGTGCTAGATTCGCGAAGTTAACACATTTTTTCTATTTCGATTTTTTTAAATAAGGAATGTGGAACTCGTTTATTTTTTATCACGTTTTAATACGTAGAACTATGAAAAGTGCTATTAAAACTCTCGGTATATTTTTGAAATTATTATCGTAGAATGTCGGGCCAGTTTCACGCACAGATCCGAGAAATCGTAGTTCGCATATATCACACGCGAAACTCCCCTCGATACATCATTCAAAAAAGTGATATAATAATCGCGACCGATCGTAATTCGTCCATATCTCACCATTATTTTACGTTTACGCGAGCGTTAACGCTCGCGCAACTTACGATAATTCCCTTATTTACGTGTTATCGAATTATCGGAAGTTACTACATATCCCCGTTTACGCGGAGGAATTATCGTAAGTTACTACAGAAGTAACGCTCGCGTATAAATAATATTTGTCCCGTCACCCGAAAAAAAACGACCGCGACGAGCGTCTTCCAGGAAAACGGCACCGACGGGAAACATGGCGGATGTATATCGCGCTCGCGACGAAAACCACGCGAGCTTCTCGACGGGACGACATCGACATGGTGATCGCATTCGCGAGCGCAATTACTCGCGTCAAACAAATATGAAGCGTTGCGTACTTACAGGAGAGGCGAGGCACGATACTCCGATGTCTCCGGCTCCGGATGACTCCGATGTAAAACTGTCTCAAACTCGAACACCGGCTTCGATCGCGGGTCGATATTCCAGGATTCCACCGTCATGCGCGAGAAACGGCGACGAAAAAACGCAGGCTCCGCAAGCGTCGCGTACATCATGCTGGACGACGATTAACCCGCATTTTTCGCGATAAGCGGCCTTGTTTCTAATTACGAGAGATTGTCGAACGTACCGATTCTCGCGGACACCGGCCCGCGGCCGTTGGTCGAGACTCCCTCACCGCCGTGTCCCCTCCGTAATCCGTTCAATCGAGAGACGAATACGATATCGTTATTAAGTACACACATCACGCAGAATCACGCTCGCTCGCGGCCGAATGCGATTACGATCGAAGCTGATCGAAGGATCCACGCCGCGTCGTGACGTCGCGGCCGTATCGCGCGGTGTCCTGATGGGAACTCATATGGGAACTGTCCCCCACCCGGCCCGCCCCTTACATTCCTTCGCGCGGCCTTCGCGCGGCTCGCGGCCGTCGCGGGGCGCAGTGTACTTGCCGAAATTACTATACGCGCGCGATAACGAAAACACGCGATTGGCCCAAATCAAAGATGGGCATGAATGACATTTCATGATTGACGATTAATAAATAAAAATTTATTCGTTATGCTCTTATCCATTGAATATTAATAATATCAATTAGACAGTTTCATATAAAATACATTTATAATGGTTAAACTTTTTAATTTATTGTTCAAGTAGCAAAAAATACGAAAAAGAGAAAAAATATAATTAATTGTGACAAATAAGACATTGACAGTTTTACAATATAAAGCTTTTAATAATTTTATTTTCCTCATGGTAATTAATCATATCGCATGAGCACTGAAAATCTGAGCAAGATATTTGTGTCTTATATATATTTATGTCATAGCTCTGTCTAATTGATATTATTAATATAACATATCCTTATATAGTATTTTCTACCATGTTTCCTCAAAAAAATTTGTATTTTATCTGTGTATAGAGAATGCTCAGCAGAAAGTGGAATATTTCTACCAAATATGAAGGTAATTTATTATTCACAGAAATATTATTTTTATCATCTACACATTATCACTTTTTAAATCTACCAGTGAAATACATTCTTTATTATATTTTTTATTTATGCTTACGAGATTATCTGAACTAAATTTTAGACAACTGAGATATCTCACAATATTTTCTAACAGAATAGCAAAATGTGCTCGATATAACTATTCTGTGAATTTTGCACGCGGTGCATTCTTACACAATAAATCGACCAATACTTATACTTATATATTATACCCAGATAGCACAGTTGATCTTTATGAATTCATAAAGATCAGATTCAGATCTTTTTGAATTTATAAAGATCAGCTGTGCTATCTGGGTAGACTTCCAGAATTATATATTAAACCTAATTTTGAAATAAATAATCTATTTATTTTAAGGCAATGGATCTTTGAAGTGTTATATATTTATTTATAGTATTATATTCTTTCTTTGATGAATATATTTATATACATACATTTTTTACAATACAACACAACAACACAACAACAACATATCAGATATATATTATATACAATTTATCTTCACAGATCTATTACCTCAATTTAATAGAAAATAATTTATGACTCACCGATATGATGGCGTAACAGCGCCGGCAGTTTGCAATGCAAACTGTGTCGAAAACTGCAAAACACAAATGTATTTGAATTAGAACAATGCACGGAATAATTGCTATTTCAAAAAATGATTATCACAGGCATAAAATAATTGTATTTCCGAAAAAAAGTTTTTCTTAAGTATACAAGCTTTTGGGAACTTTCCAGCAATAAGCGACACAAGTCGACACAAGTGTCGTTTTGTCTCTGTTACTCATTGCCAAAAAAGAAAGAATATTTGCTTTCCATTTACATCAAAACTCAGATAATTCTCACTTGTGACGTCACAACTCATTATCAGTTAAATGCACGTTCTTTTTGCATGCTGGCAAGTGAGATTCAACTGAGTTTTTATCCACAATCGAGACCATGTGCTTTAATAAATGTAATAAACTTACGGAAGTTAGAGCTACCATATGCTACCATAGACATTTCTAAAATAATTATGAACCTTCGATTGCGTATAAAGCTGGGTCTAATCAACCAAATCTTAAAGTATTATATATATGAAATAGGGCCAAAAAGACTGAAGAATAGAATTAGAAATAACCTGATATCTCAAAATTTGCGGAAGTTGGAGCAGCCACGGACATTTCTCAAAAAATTCAAAATTTTATAAAGAAAGAAGCTTTTACCGATTACCGCCAAATTTAATACCATTTTTCCTTTAATAATACTCCACGTTAAAAAAAAATTGTGCTCAATATTTCAAAATTTGCGGAAGTTAGAGCGGACATTTCTCAAAAAATTCAAAATTTTATAAAAAATGAACCTCTTTACTAATCATCGCCAAATTCAATACCAATCTTCCTTTAATAATACTCTACATTTAAAAAAAAATTGAGCCCAATATCTCAAGCAGAAGTTAGAGCATATACGGACAACAAAAGCGTTACAGACACACACATACACGGACATTTTTTTTAACATAATTTTTCGACGTTTTAGAACACTGAACATATTAGCATCAAAAACTCATAAAACAATATTTTCTTTGGTCTATTTCTACCCCTATTTCATATATAATTCTTTTAAATTTGATTGATTAGACCCAACTTTATACGCAATCAAAGGTTCATATATAAAATTTACGAAAACAAAGCTTCTTCTATGAGGAAGCAATAGATCTCATACAATCAAAAATATATAATAAGGAGTAACAATATTTCTCAATTATTGAATGTTATTTAAATGATGAATATTACAAGTAATCTTTGCTACAGCGGGATATATACATATGTATATATCGCGTACATGGAGCGAAGTAAGAAAACGTAATTTTTGTTTTTTATTTTATAGTCTGTACTTGAAAAAGCCGAGCGATCAAAGCCAGAAGAAAGATTCAAGATTTTGTACAATATAATTAAATCGGCACTGGCTAAGATAGAAGAAAACACAATGTAAAAAAGGTAATAAATACCGTAAGATTTCCATAACTGTTTGACTTTTGCACTTTAAAGCAAAAGCAGACGACCCAAAATCTTACATACTTTAATCTCAAATTCTCATAACTCTAAAAATCTCAACATTTACAAATCAATGGATGGTTGTCCCCTTATAAGTGACTTGAAATAAATTTAACTATAAACTGAAGTAAATTACGCACTCAATGAGTATAATACAAATTGAGGAATTATAATTTAGGTAAAGATTTGGCCACGTTCTTTGAAAATTTATAGTGTATTATGTATATGTTTTTGATTCGCACACTGTAAGCCAAAATATTTGGCATAAAAAATAACCGCGCCTAAGAACAATCTTTAACCGAATGTAATATGAATGTTTCAGACTTTGCAAAGAGAAAATTTCAAGATATCCTACATGAAAAATGAACGACATCATTTTTATAATATGGTGAAATTTTCTTATAATGTAGTCCACCATCAAGATAACACCAACTGTGTAAGTATGTCTAATTTGATTAATCGATAATTTTATTTTAAAACTCAATATATCACTCACGCAGAGTAGGCATCAATGCGTATCTATAACAATATTTTCGTATTTCAGGAATATTTCTGTGACAATATTTTCGTATTTCAGAAATATTTTTTTGAAATATATACAGGAATAAAAATATTCCTCAATCACTGAAATGTTATTAAAATATGATGTATGTACATATATTACAAGGTATATTACAAGTAATCTTTGCGATAAGCGGGTCGTCACGTATATTCGGTGAAGTAAGAAAACAAAATTTTATGTTTTACTTTACAGCTTGTGAGCGAAAAAAAAACCGACAAAACAAATAAAGAGGGAAATCTTTGGCTCTCGTACGAGTTTACTAAGATTGAAATATCATTCTCGGCTAAAAAAATATAATTAAGATGCGGAATTTGATATATGTATAATATTAACTTTATGTATCATATATACCTACATTTTATATGCATTATTATAAAGGAAGACATAAAAGACAAAAGTTGTTCAAAATATAGACAATTAATCTTTAGGGATTTTATAAAAAAAAGTAACAACTTATTTGGCTACGTAACTGAGAGATCGATTTTTAGTAACATGGATACAAGTTGTTACATTATAATAGTCAATATTTTTATAATTTCACTGTATCAGAGAATGTGGAAATTAAGTAAATGAATTGAAATGCATCGAGTAACGTTAAGAAGTAAAATACAAGTCCTTAAATTAGTCAATATTTTTAATTTTACTGTATCAAAGAATGTGGAAATTAAGTAAATGAATTGAAATGTATAAAGTAACGTTAAGAAGTAAAATTCCAAATTCTTATTCTTATGGAATAATCAAACGTAATTGCATAACTATTAACGTTACAAGTGAAATTTACAGTTAATAATTTCACTAATTTGTTATTGAAAAGTAGTAACTGTAGGTACAACGGCAATTACTTCTCTTTTTCGGTTAAAATACATTTTCTATTTATGTTAAAAGATAATATTTTCATAAATTGTTTATATCTTTAATTAAGATTTAATTTTATTATTTAGAAATTAATTGAAAATTACAGAATGCAATTAATATCACTTATATATAATCATACTTAATTGTCACAAGAGATGCTTGATTTGTTAATAATTTTAACTAACCTTATGACCGAATTATTCAATCAAATATTCATTTTCCGGGTAGGAACGATCATCCTGAAGAATGTCCATATATGTACGCTGATAGTGATATGATCGCTTCGACGGACTGGAGACCCATGCACGCAACTTAGTTCTGAACTCCAACGGAATTCGGATCGCCCGAGCGCAATGGCAACCCGCGGAAATAATCGGGCACGAGGGTGGCGCGTGACGGAACGAACGTTGATCGAAAATTGCTGCACGCAAAAAGAAACGGATATCTTTGAAGCCAGTATAGAGCGGAAATCTTGAGACGCGAGAATAGAACGGAGATCTCGAAACGCACAGTAGCATCACAGACTCTCGCTTGCGTCGCTGATGAGGACAAGTTCTTAAACCCGCGAGAAGAGCGTATTATACTCCACTCGCAACAAGCTCGCTCCCAATATCACGGGAGGCCGGTTTTGACTCTATTCTCGTGTCACGCCCGCACTTCCTCGTCAGAACATAGGAACTTTATTGCGCGAGAAATAGTCTCGTTGCCGATTAGACCGATAGGTCTGAACCGAAGGTCCGTCAAGCTTGAACTGAGCTCGCAGGATCGTCGCACAACACGCGAATTTTCGAGTTTGGAAGCGGCGCAGGTATGCGGAAGCATGCCCCGCGCGTGATACCATTGTCAGAGACGCGTGTATGCGTGATCGACTACACGCTGTAGTCGTTCGTCAATATCTAAATATAAGGAACTTGAATTCATGAGTAACGGCGAATCCGGAACAAAATCCAAATATATGAAGATTATTGTAAATAAATAATGACATTTTTTATAACAAATTGTAAAATGTTACATCCCGTTTTCACACACATGTAATGAGCCATAATTCATCTTAAGAAGAAGATTACATCGTAGATAGAAATAATATAAATTTGTGGAATTTTTCATCTCTATCTTTAGAAGGTCTAAACTGAACATTCTGATCCTTTAGTCGACGCTATTAGAAGAGAAACGTTACACTCTAATGAATTAAATATTCCAATGATAGAGTATGATTATTGGCAGCCTGATGATAGAGAAATTATGCAAATAAGTTTATTTGACAAGACTGTTAAGATAAAAGATAAATCTGTTCAAACTGCGACTGAGAGATACTTTGCATCGATTAGGAAACATCTTCGACGAAAACGCAGCGATTGGTTTAAGTAACTGCGATTTTATCCGGTGAACTCGCTGAGCTAAAGACAAAAATGTGACCTGTTATATAAATTTAAAAACATCAAAAAGATACTTTTCATTTTTCAGCATGTACCTACTATTTGCACAAAATACATTATTTAAAATAATTTATTTTAAATTCTTATAAAAAAATGAATAATTATGAAAATTGTCAAATGCCATTATATTTTTGAAAGTAAATGGGATACATTTCTCGTAAATATATTTTGTTATACATCGAAAATAAGACATTATAAATTTTACACGTTAAAGTTAAATTCATATTACAATACTTCGAAGTGCCACAACAAATCAAGGGTAACAATCATTGCGGTTTATATTGCATAGAATATACATATGCGCAAACTAATTGTATGTATATAGTGAATAACATCAGTTGCTTATTTAAAATTTAAAAACTGTTCTAATGATATATATTTAAACATATATTATATACTATAACTATGTTATTTATCAGGAAAAAATGAAACAAATATGTAGACAAGAGAAAAATGTTATATACAATTTAACAAGACATAAGTAGAAGACAAATCGAGTACGTCGCATATTTAAGAGAACATGAGTGTCATTGATGATAGCGAGATGCTGGATTCTTGCACTCTTAAGTACACGATGACTCGGAAAACCACAAATTCATTATCGTTTTGCGATAGATTACTAGATTTCGATTAGAACATCGAATTTATCTTTAATAAAAAACGATATATTTATAAAATTAATCAAAATTGTCGACTGACAAGTGTTATGGTTATGGGTATGGGTGCTTATACTGTTATATACGCATATAATTTTTATTATTTTAAATTATTATTTAAAAAAAAATGCTTTCTTTCATGTATTTCTTTCAAATCATAATAGAGTCTTTCAAAAATCGAAATTTTGATCCGAAAATCTTGTTATTCTCACTTATTACTGGCAGGATAATATTAAACTAGATGTCAATCATTTATCGTTATGTTGATACTTATTAGATCCACAGCTAGAGATCCAGACGCAAAATATGATCTATCGTTTTGTTCAAACAAAGAACGTTTACATCTACAAATCCAGATGTCTTATTTCGAAAGCCTGTCGAAATATTAATATCGGGAATTTAACAATAAATGTC
>NW_020220828.1:0-2828 GCF_003070985.1 Temnothorax curvispinosus | reverse complement strand
TCATGATTTTTTGACCATTGATTTTGGTCCTCTTTTCAAATATGAATCTATAAACCATAAGTTCAAGTATATTAATAATTAAAACACTCAAAATTTTTGTTATATCTTGTACATCGGTGTAATATTCTCAAACCTAATGTGAACAGATAATAAATATACTTATACTTTCTTTATTTTAAAGTCTTATTGGACTATAATGGATATTTTCCAAGTATAATAAATGTAATACTACGTTATTTTTAAAAATTATCTAATTGATGAGTCAAATTAATAAATTATTATATACCAATAAGATATTATAATAGTCTGTCCCTATTTATTATGTAATAGGGGAAAAGACATTATTCTTGTCTCTGTCATTGTCAGTTAATCTCGGCGGCAATTTCTTTTGTCGTATATTACTGTGCCACATTCCGTAGAAGAAATATACTCCCAAGCCTGCAATAATACGTAAGATAATCTAAGATATATATCGATGTAATTATATAAACGCATATATTTATGTATCTTCTCATAGTGCACTCACCAATTGCCATCCACACAGAGAATCGTATCCATGTGTTTGCATCCAACGTAAACATAAGATAAATGTTAATAAGAATACTGAATCCTGGCAAGAATGGCACTAGCGGTACCTAATGTAAACAATATTTCAAAATTACTTGATGATTATCACTATCTACTTCTCTAACACACTATTCTCTAACACGCACTATTTAGCTAGTATAATTATAAATACCAACTAAAACAATTTAAAAATATTAATTGATAATAAAATTAATTAAAATTGAAGAATTTGAGATAAGATATTTAACATAATAATAAATAGTATTTAATAATAACAGAAATGAACAAATGATATAAACGTCCTCGTGCATATTAATGTCGTTAATTAAAAATTTACAAGACAATATTAACAAAAAAATTGCAACGATTACATACCGAGAATGAGAGCTTCTTGTCGGAGACTGGTTGGAAATAAATAAAACTGAGAGTGAATACGAGTGCAACGACTAAAATTGCAAGTGGCACTACGAAAAGTACTCTTCCCTCGCCGATCTCTGTTATATACCTTGATAACAAAATGGCCGTACAGATGCAAAAGATGACTGCAAAAGAATTTGATAATATATGAGACATCTCGAAAAGGCCTATGTTTGTGAAAATAATGACGGGTCTTACCGTAGCAGCATACGAGGGCGGTAACGATCTGCGCTGTAAGTTTCGTAGAGTGATTTAATTTGTTCGCGCTTACTAGTTGTTTTACGGTAAATATGAAAGTCCGTGGATTACGATCGCCTTTCTTCTCGTACGCTTCGCTTTCTTCGTATCTACAAAAGATAAAGATGTATCTATTATCGATAAAAAAGAGGTTTTATTATATTATTTATTAAGCTGTTTAATTTGTTTTAATCTCAATCCAACTAATATTTTTAAAAATCAAATAACTATAACAATACTTAAACAAAATTAGTTAAATTATAAATTCAAATCTCCTTTACCGTAGGATAAGTACACAAGCTGCAACAATTGAGTATGTAAGCAGCGTACAGATACTCATCATGTTAACCAGTGGTTCAAGTTCAAATATCGTAGCTAGAGCGCCTGTAATATACGTCATAAAGTAATTATATAATTAAGTAATTATATTCAGTAATTATATAATTAAATAATTATATAATTAAGCAATTAGTAATTGTTTTGTTAATTACAAACCTGTAAGTAGCCCAGCAGAAAGCGTGCCCATGATCGGAGTATGGAATCGCGAGTTTATGTTGCCCATCCATTTGAAGACCAGTCCGTCTGAAGCCATGGCATAAATCACTCGCGGCAATGGAAACATCGAACCTAATAGACTGAAGTAATTGGTCAGTAAAGGAAAATAATGTTTGTCTCTATTTCAATAAAAGATCCTTTAATAAGATATAGATTAACTGTTATTTAATGAATTAATTCCTTGTAAATCAGGTTTTAATCAATTTTGTTTATCTATTGAGTAGATTTTTGGAAAGAGTAACTCTTTTTATCCTTAAATATCAATTGTGGTCTAAAAATTTTTATTAAGACCCAATCGAGTTACAAGGATTTAAAATAGAAAAGTGCGTAGGAGCCTCCTAGGTTAATGATTTATCATAAAATTTTCGAAATATGTTTGTAAATTAAGTCAAATTTTGTTGAAATCATTACATTTGCAAACTAATGAAAAGCAAAGTACACTTGCTCCTTATATATTGCATTTGATGGAATAAATATCAAAACAATTTTTCATGATAAGACTCACGCGCGTGAGTTGAATGCGCATTCAAGATCAATATATATGTGAGAACCATTTGCTTTATTAAAAAAAGAAATTCCATTCTTTCTCTAAAGGATTAACGCGACGAAGAATGAAAAATTACCTGGCGCACAGTCCGCTAATCGCTCCGATTGTCACGAACCACTTGGCCCAATCCCATCCTATCACGGTAAACATATGCGGGAACGGTGCCTTGGCATTTTGTTCGTAGAACGGTAGCACGGTGGTGAGCACCACGGAAACGCCGAAGTACGCGAAGAAGACGATTGTTAGCGACGCGATGATTGCTATAGGGATGGACTTCTGCGGGTTCTTGGCTTCTTCCCCTGTGGTGGCCACGCAATCGAAGCCGATAAATCCATAGAAGCACGTAGCCGCCCCTGTTATTATGCCCGATAACTCGTAAGGCATGAATCCCCCTTGCCCGGACTTGCAGTGCGAGCATACAGAGCAGTCCTTGCAGTCGCCACAAGTAGGTTCCGTTTTCCAGTTATTAATGTCGGCTATAAATCGTTGCAAATTTTACTGCTGT
>NW_020220827.1:1134-3924 GCF_003070985.1 Temnothorax curvispinosus | reverse complement strand
ATCCAAGCACAAGAAAATTTATAGAGTCCCGACACATTAGATTTAATGAAAAGATAACATATAAAAATGTATATCAAAACAGTCAAATAGAAGAAGAAAAAGACTTAGATAAAAATTGGATGAAAGAATTTGTAGAGGATGAGGAAAAGGGAGAACAAAAACTAGAGATTCCTGAGAAAAGGAAAAGAGGTAGACCGAGAAAACAAACAACACAACTAGACGAACAGAAGCAGAAGGACGCACGAAAGGAAAGTGAAGCTCCAATGACTAGAAGTAAAACTAAAAGAACACTAGAAGATAATGGAGACACTGATGTGCGGAGAAAAATAGAAGATGTTAGCTTTGCTAATTATATTAATGTGAAAAATATTCAACGGAATATAGAGAATGAAGATGAATTACATCAATGCCTTATGGCATCGTTAAATAGAGAGCCTGTTACTTATGAAGAAGCTATATCAAGTAACGAAAGAGAGAATTGGAAAATTGCAGTCAAAGAGGAACTTGAATCTATGTATGCTAATCAAGTGTGGGAACTTGTCGATAGACCATTAGAGAAATTAGATGGAAGACGACCTAATATAATAGATTCAAGATGGATATTTAAGAGGAAATTAGAAGCAGATGGATCAACCAGATATAAAGCGAGACTGGTGATAAGAGGATGTAAAGACAAAAATGTGTATGATCTAAAAGAGACATATGCACCGGTTTCAAGATTGTCACTGGTTAGATCTATATTAGCAATAATAAATAAATATAATTTATACGCTAGTCAGCTAGATGTTAAGACTGCGTTTTTAAATGGAGTTTTAGAAGAAAAAGATGAAATATATATGGAAATTCCAGAAGGAGTAGAACTGGATGAAAACACCAAGAAGACTAAGGTGTGTAGATTGAATAGAGCTTTATACGGATTGAAGATAAGTCCGAAAAGATGGAATAAGAGATTTTCAGAAGAGGCTAAGAAATTTGGATTAGAGAACGACCTACATGAGCCGTGCCTGTTCACGTGGAGGAAAGAAGGCAAAATAGTGATCGTATTACTTTATGTAGATGATATGTTGGTTGCAAGTAATGATCAGAAGAAATTAGAAGAAATCAAAAAGAAGTTGAGTGAAACATTTGAGACGAAGGATCTTGGGGAACCAAAGAACTTTCTAGGAATAACAATTAGAGCCCACGGAAGAAGACTGGCAAGATGTAAAAAGAGTCTTCAGATATCTTAGAGGAACTGCAAATAGAGGATTAATGTTTAAAGGTAAAACAGATGAGTTAGAGTCGCTGACAGACGCTAGTTTCAGAGATTGCATTGATTCTACATCCACTGGAGGATATATAATCAAAATATTTGGAGATGTGATAGCATGGAGAAGTCATAAACAGACATATGTCACACTCTCTACCTGTCAAGCAGAGTATCTAGCAATGAGTGAGGCCTGTCAAGAAGTAATCTCATTAGACAAGTCGCTCAGATATGTTGTTGGAAAAACATTCTTGCCTGCAACAATCTGGTGTGATAACAGAGCAGCGGGAAACTGCACTAAGAAGGATGGAAGTCACAAACTTAAAATGTTTGATGATAACTTAGAAGAAATAAAAAAAAACTTAGAAGAAAGAGAAGAAACTGGAAACAGAAAACATATAGCTGACACTCATGGAGACTTTATCAAGCAGTGTGTTGATCAAGGGAAGGTGAAAGTCGAATGGATTGAGACCAAAGAGAACTTGGCAGACATTATGACAAAACCTTTACCTTTAGAAGCATTTGCATATCTAAGAGACAATATAATGAATATAGAGTTTGAACAGAATTAGAGATCTATTTTACTCGATAACTGATTTTTGATATGTTACAGATAAAAAAGAAAATTAGACGAACACGAACGGATCGCTCGCACAAAGGGAGGGAGTATGAGAAGCCGGGCTTTGAACGAGCGACGTGCTCCCGCCCTTCTAGAGGGCAGTTCCCGAGTGGCGCGAGCCTCGGGGCGCCACGCTTACGTGCGGTCGTTGTGGGAGCTCACAAGAGCTCACGGTATCATAGAGTACAGACGTGTATTGTACGAGGAGCAAATATATAATATATAGAGTATTCGAGAAATACGTGTGTTTTCCTGTCCACCTCGCCACGAATACAGTCACCGTTATCGAATAGCCTACAGTTACATTGGTTTATTATTCACGGTCTTGTATTACATTACCATGGCGTTATATTATTTATTGTTATATTTTCAATTTATAATTATAGGTTGTGCGTGACCATAGAGCGTTTATCACTCATCGCTACGTGGGTCGTCCCGGGTCTGTCCATGACCAGACAATATTTAGGCACACGGAAGTGGCAACATATTTGAACGACGAAGAAAAATTTCCATCCGACAGCCACTCACTAGGAGATTCCGCTTATGTATTACCACGAACACTTGCCAACACCATTATTAAAGATAACGGACATTTGAATGCCGCACAAAGATATTATAATTTCTGCCAATCTTCGCCGCACGGGTATAGTATAGTTGAAAGATGTTTTGGTTTTTTATTAAAAGGCAGAATGAGGAGTTTAACGTATATACTATACTTTGCCTATGTTCACAGAGTTGATCTCACGTCTGAATATAATATAGCATGTTGCGTCATTCGTAATATGTGCATTCTAAAAAAAGATGAACTCTTAATAATACCAGTGACGTCAGGTGTTCCAATACAAGATCAACATACTATAATGAAAGCGTAGCAAATAATAATGCGATTCATAAACGAAATATGATTACGAACATGTTGGAAAGA
>NW_020220827.1:0-1124 GCF_003070985.1 Temnothorax curvispinosus | reverse complement strand
AAATCTTGGCTCCTCGACACGGTACCCCGCTTTTTTCTAGCGAGATCCGGTGATTCGCCCGAAGTGGTCGAGTCACTCGACTCTTGGTCGGCCACAGCAGCGGGAGAACGAGAACGACGACCGCCGGAACTGGACGTTCCCGGAAAAGCTCCATCATGGGCGTAACGCGCGGTGGAGCGTTTCCTCCGGGTAGACGACGACGGGGTCGAGGTGGGCGAGTCCGAATCGCTTATCTCGATCGTCGACAGTCGCGGCGACGGCGGCGGTGACGGTGTCAGCACAGCAGCAGGAGCGGCAGGAGCAGCAGCGGCTTCTTTCTCCTCGTCAGAAATTGTGACAATCGAATCATTGTCTTCCCGTTCGTCATCCGATAATACCAGAGGAGACATATCGTCGCATGTCTCCTCACTCTCCATTTCGGAGTCGCTTGACAGAAGGACGCACACGTCGTCGGTGACGCGGACATTGCAGGGCGGCGGCGGTGTAGCATCTCGCAATTGTACGACGGATACCTCGGGACGTCGTTCTTTCAAAAACGCCAGGGCCTTTCGCACCATTTCGAGCTTCATCCTTGCGGATCTCGGAGAACGCGAGTTACCGAGAAGCAGAGGGTCGGCTGAAACGGTCAACGTCGACACTATTGTCGAACTAGACGGTGGCGGAAGAGGATCCCGGTCGCTCGCCGTCGTCGACGTCGAAGGAACGTCGTCGACGACCGCCTGCGTCTCGCCGATGACGCAAACCTCCGGGGGGGTCGGGGGATGTTCGGCGTCGGACATTTTTCGCGTACTCTAAACTCGCGTCTGTGTCCACTAAAGCGTTCGACACAAAAGTGCACTTGGAAGCACTTGGGAAAAAAAAACACGAGTCACTCGATCCGCGCGTACGACGCCTCGCGGTAACGACTGCGGCAAGTCTGTAAAAAAAAAATAACTTGAATCAATCAAAACGCAATCGAACGCGATACAATTGTGAATTTGCAGTCACAAAAGATATTTCTAAAATATAGACAGTTTTAAAATAGAAAGTTTTAAAATATCGCAATTAAGTAATCAATTCGTCTCGATCAATAGATCAAAGGTAAACGAGCAATTGTTTTTTCAATATAATTAACCAGGCATTTA
>NW_020220826.1:0-5364 GCF_003070985.1 Temnothorax curvispinosus | reverse complement strand
GAATATAGACACAGTGCAACTTCTGTGTTGCTGATGCCCGTAGTAAGCAGCATATTAGGGAGTTTTTGCAATACCGCCTTTCTCAAATACGGTAAACGTATCTGAAAACGTATATGATGATTCTCGTTTATAGGACGGAATCACTTATTTAGTTTCTACGAATGGTTATCCTGCAACCTTATCTTGCAAGAAACTTTCTTATCGCGAGGAACCCTTTTACGAATTTGAGGATATCAACGTAGAGTCTCCGTATGGAACACTGAGCTATCTGACGGCGACAGACCACACGGTCTATAATTGCTGTTCCGATAATACGGTCAAATCGCGGGTGCTCACCAACACTGGTCTCGTCTATGACAGAACTTACGAGACGCACGTGGTAACAAAACTCTTCCTTTCGCCCGCTTTGCGATAAAAAGACTGAGCAAGGAAGATAATTCCTCTTTGTGAAAAAAATAATCGTTTTCCAAATTATTTGAATGCAGATACCGCGTTCCGTGTCTCGCTTGTCGAGACAGTTGATTCGGAAACGTGATTCCAAAGTTCACTCGAATTCATTTCATATTACCACTTCACGCGTGCTTTTTTTCATCAACGTCAAATATTTCAGGAGCGTAACCTCTGTGAAGGTAACCCCGCATTTGTTGAATTTTGAGTTTTCTTTTAGCCGACTCCCATATTGAACTACAATTGTGCTAATTTTTGCCGCAAATACAAAAACAATATTTTGAGATTCAAGAAAACTAAGAAATATAAAGTTTTGTTAGCTCAGCACTATCCAGATTGAATTTTTTGTAGTAAGAAAATGCTAATCGGAGTCATGTTAAATAAACATTGATATATTTATTCATTTAGTAGAAAAAAAATCGAAAAATAAATATAACAAGAATAAACAAAGAGATACTAACTTAATACCACGTTGTGCCATTGGAATAATATCGATATATAATCTATCCATTTATTAGAAAAAGATCGAAAAGTAAACATAACGAAAATTTGACTTTTTTAAATTATTAAAAGTTATGCTGTCAAATTTTTTTTATTTTTTACTCTTTTTTGTTGGATTTTTTCAAACCCCTTAATTTTTTGTACTTGTTTCGATTGTTGGTCGATTATTTCGCTTAGCACAACTGAACGCAATTTACAAAATTAGATTATCTGTCAAGGTTTGGATGAGGTTTTGAATTTTTTTTATTACGAAAATCAAACCGATTTACATTGTCGTGGTGCCATGGTCGAGATCAGACGTGAGGCGTAAGCGTACGCGCGTGAGCCGACGCGTGAGGCCGATTTCCGAAAAGCTGGCCAAAAGTCGAAAAATTAAGATATTTACTTGAAACTTGGCATATAAGGGTTTTTGGGGAACAAATTTCAAGTCAAAATTAAAAAAAAAAAATGGCGGCTATAAAATACTAAAAAGCATATCTATAAATCGTAATTTTTATTGATTTTATGTTTAATTTTGTACACATACACGGAGAAAATTGTTACGGTTGTTACAACAATGTTCTCTATGATTAAAAAAGAAATGTATGTAAATTCAAGTTAAATTGATATTACATCGAAAGTAGCTGTTAAGATATGCTCATTTATACAGTTTTCATAACCGCGCGATAGTTCTTACGATACGTGACATTCGGTTACAATACCCTCGTATATGGTTGCCTCAACCAAAGGATTATTGCTATCACTCTTATGTGGCTGTAGCACAAATATTATGGTTGAGAGATCTATAAGATATAGCTGCACAGTACAGCACTGAATCACTGCATGATTGAGAGTTTAGTTCCATTGCACGCGCAAAAGAATTTTTGCATAGAATAAAGTGGATTTGATAAGAATGTTTTAACTTTATAAATATACTTTTTTCATAAATATATTTACGAACACAAAATTTCGTATTGAGCCGACACTGGTTTTTAACATTCACCCGACATTAAGAAATATTATATTATATATCCAATTCAAAATTTTATTACTCTTTTTAAACTAAATTTATTTCTTAAGATGATTTTTGAAAAATTATATATTTGCGCTGGACATATGTACACTATATATAACACTTACATTAAATTAAGAAGTAGTCTACCACGTAAGGCAGTTGGCTCACGATTCAGAGGTCCCGAGTTCGAATCCCACCAAGGGTAAGTGTTTTTTTCAAATACGAGAAAATATTTATAATTATAGACTGCATCTTAAGAAACAAATTTAGTTAAAAAAAATAGTAATAAAATTTCGAAATAAATAATTTTATTGGTGGGTGAATATTTGTTCATTATGGTTGTAACATCCATATATTATGGTTGCAACATCCATATAGTAGCTACCCTCACTAAGGTTAGGGCAACCATATAGGTCACTTCCAGAGTACTATGGTTTCCATAACCTTTTTGTATGGATGGGCAAAAATTAACAGCATTATTCTGTTGTAGCAATCGTGACTTTTTTTCCGTGTTACGTTTTCAAAGTCGCTGGTTAGTAATCTGAAGTTAAAATAAAACAAAAAAAACAAAATGGCGACTACGAAATACTAAAAAGCATATCTATAAACCGTTATTTTTATTTAATTTATGTAAAACGTGGAATTTATAGGTTTTCGGGGTCGCAAATAACGAATCTGGAAACAAAATGAATGGCAGATGTAAAATGACGAATACAAAATTTCTAAAATCCATAATTTTTATTTATTTTAGGAAAAAACTTGTGACAAATAAATTAAGTACAATACAAAGCCGAATGTAAAAAATAAATTTGTGTTTACAAAAATATTAATCTAATATTTCCATACAAATAGTTACATACAAGTACCTAATATTTACATAAAATTTACATACAAATTAGTTTTCATCATCAGTTGAATTATCTGTATCTAAACCTGAAGAATCTGATGATATCGAAAAAGAAGAGATAAAATCAGCACTGGACGCATAAAGTGATGGTGAAGTAAGCAATTCAATTGTTTCCGGATATAAGGATTTTAATTTCTTTTGTGGCAATTTCCTTAAACTTGATATATACGGATTTGATGACGCTAGCAAGCGCATGAGAAAAGATCTTCCATCGTTTTTGTTCTACTGCATTTTCGTGCAAAATCTTCACGGTATCTTTTAATATATTTATTACAAGACTCCTGTGCATCTTCAGACATTTGTCTGATTGGCAGTAAAGCAGATTGTATTATTTCAGAGCCGTGAATTAAAAGTTTGTGTATAGAAGTAGGCATGTAGAACCACGGATATAAATTTTCGAGCTGTCTGTATTATGTATTCTTGGAAATCTGGTATATGTTAATTTTATGACCACTTGTAATAGCTTGTAAAATAATATGAAATCTTTTAATAAGATCTTCGTCAACGCCCGTTATAGCAGCGAAAATGGATTTATTTTCAAAAAATCGTCCAGCAGTATTCCCATCATTCGTATTGCCAAATCCAGATTTTGGTTTATCAACAATAAGGCCTAACTGTTGGCGAAAACCTTTTTGAATTGTTCTTTTTCTATCTTCTATTAATTTCTTTTCATTTCCTCGCGCTTGCCATTTTTTAATTTCGATTTTATACGAAATATGCAAACAACATTCAAAGAATCGAATGTACATATGCACATATGTAATGTAGATAACCCGAAACATAAACTATCTCTATTAATTTTTTTTTTTTAATTAAATCTATATTATTAAATCTATCTGTATTCACCACAACAGCTACTACTTCAACGAACGCGCGCGCGCACGCGCACACACACACACACACACACACACACTTTTTTTAACATTCTATTATTTTTCCCGTTGAATCTATTGCCGCTGTCAGATTTATAAAAAATTTATTTTGCAGTAATTTGTTTAAACAATTATTGTTTAAACAATTATTGTATTCCAATTTACATAGTTAAAGGTCATGTTCTATTTTCAATTATTAGTTTTACTATGTTGTTAGTAATTTAAGCATAGGCGTTAATAAGTTTATGCGAATTTGGAAAGTTTTAAATACAAATGTACATACATTAAAAACAAAGTAGCAGCTAGTAGCAACTAATTTTTACAAATTTTGTTACATAATAATATAAACTTTAATTTTAAATTTGTTTCACTGCGGGAATTCGTGGGACTTTTAACTTTTCTCTATTTTTCTGAAACGATTGCACAAATTTTCATTATTTTACACTTCAAACATTGCGTTACTGTTAATTTATATTTATTTGTTATAATTTTTAACAAATACGATAATAAACTACATTTTTCCATTTAAAACATCCATTTTGTAGAATTAAAAAAGATCAACTTTACGATTTTCTACGAATTTTTTAATATGACGCTTGAACATGAGCTCGGACGCTCGAGCTGTTACTCGTGCGAAGGTCCTTTTTGTGCTGGCTTATACCTGCCGTGTATACTTAATTAGCCCTTATAAAGGGCCGTTACATATTCTTTGAACATTACTCTATACATCTATGTACTTCAAATTCCATAAATTAAAACTTCATTTTTCGACTTTTGACCAGCTTTTCGGGAATCGGCCCCACTATGCGACGTTACGGCCCATTCCTAATACCGCCGTATATAATAATCAAACATGGTTTGATTTTTATATGTATACGGTTCATGTCTCACACTTACACCTGATTTCGCCGTGGTTCTACAACAATGTAAACATCGCTTAAGTTCTTAACAAAAGCTGTATTCTAAAGTCCAATAAATTGATGATTCTTTTTTTATTAGAAAAAGTTGTCGAGCACAACCCGACACAACTTTAAAAAATTCGAAAATGGAAAACTCTGTTTTACCTCTTCTCTTACGATTGATTTTTATATCAACACTTTGAATTATGGCTATTGTGTTTTGTGTTCTGTTTTATCAGCATAATACACTATACTCGTACAACTCGTAGAAATACAATAAATTGTGTTATAACTATGTTTGTTTATTGTTAAATTTATTTTTCGATTTTTTACTAATAATGGATAGATATATCGATGATTTTTCAACACAAGGCTCAGATTAGCATCTTTTTACTACAAAAAATTGAGCTTAATCAGGGAAATAGTATGGTGCTAAAATTTTGTGGCAAAAATTAGCAAAATTACAGTCAAATGCAGTACAATGAAAAAACAGCTCTAAATTCAACAAGTGCGAGGCTAACAAAGATTTTGTTTTTTGTTATTTTTTAAAATATGCGCTTAGCTGTCAAGATGAGCTTTGCCACAAAATAGCAAAAAATGTATAACAATGTAGTACAATTAATAAAAATATAAAATTCAAAAAATGCGAGTTTATTTTCATAGAAAGTGCGACATAACTGATGGGTTGCGATGTATGTCATCGTGTCCGGAGCAGGCCCGCTTTGCGATCGGCTCAGTCGACGG
>NW_020220825.1:0-2421 GCF_003070985.1 Temnothorax curvispinosus | reverse complement strand
CTTAACTAAACGGTTTGGTTGGAGACACTAAATTATTTTTCCTAGTGTACGCGTTCATTTGTTAATGGTTTTTCTCACTGTTAAGATTTCGTCGTTCCTTCTCCTTATTCCTTGTTCCCTCTCGTATCTCTTTCTTTCTCCCTCCCCTTCCCTTTTCTCGTCGTTAATTCTTCACGTTCGGGCGTTAGTTTTATGGCTCATCATTTTTTTAAGTGCAAATGAGTTCCGCCACTACCCCGACGTCCTACTAACGCCAAGGATCCTTCCTTTATTTCTTTAATTTAAAAACGGAACGATTACACGGGGGATAGCTTTCTGGATTAAAAACTCCACGGCCGCAGAATCATACCCCGCTATCTTTTAGCCTTCAACCCTCGTTTTCTTACCCTCACTTTTGACGACACAACTTTTCTCGCATAAAGCAACAGGGGAAAAGGGAGGAATTATATTTCCGGATTAATTACGAAGTCAACCGTGACTCTTGGATCGATGGGTTACTTTCAAAGTATGGACTCGTATACTTAAAGCATTTCTTTAATCGATATCCTTCGATCAAAATTATTTTTTAAGTAACATGTTCAGGCAGGAGTTTGTAAAAGAACATTGATATTCGCAAATCATTACGATAAGAAATGAATTATGTAAAACAATCTTCAAATTATCTTGAAATTAGAGGAATTGCTACTATATTAAAGGAAATAAAAACCATTTTCATATAAAGATTATTATTTAAGAATTTAATGATATTTTTTCTTGTGCATATATGAGAAATTCATTGAAAGAAAAAGAAAATTTATTTGTGTCAATTATTAGTTTTCTATTCGATGGACTTTAATTTCGCAATGATTGTTCGCATTTTCGTAGTGAGACAAGCAAATTAAGTAATTGCAATGAGGTGCATTTGGAGACTCCATTCGTTCTGCAGGTTAACCGCGTTCCGTGATTTGTCAATCAAAATCAACGAATCTTTAAGCCAGCAATTATATTAAAGTCCAATGAACTTGTACACGCTTCGGTGATGGCGGCTAGCCGCGGTATCCCGAACAATAGTGAATGGAATTAAGTAGTAATTACCAAAATAACGAGTGTACCATAACGGATGTTTGCCGTGATACCATCATTAAACACTATAATTGCCTGCATCCTGCGTACATTTCCGTTATCCTTCCACTTCTAAGATATCGTTTCGAGTCGACAACGTGAAAGAATCTTTTACCAATTCTCGCACGTTGTCGGCTGGCCCGCCCATTTTCTTCTCGATGAATATTGCATTCGACAGCCATTTGATTCTCGTAGTATGCATTTTCGCACCTTCGTGAAATCGAGAAATCTGTATAGCAGTGTAGCTTAAATATAACTTAATTGTAGATGGCATTTCTCGTGATAGAAAATGCGAAATCGTCGAAACCGCGAATTGCGTCGCGTACGTTACAGAAAATATATAATATATATATATATATATTTATATTTTAGATATGCACCACACAGTTATAATTATTAAAAGATATCAGTAAGAACAATGTAACAAATGACTATTGTAACTACAAGTAACTTGGACAAAACGACATTCTACGCAAATTTGCAGTTCACTTTTGTACTTTCGTCCGCATCTCCCCGTCTTCCGATACTTCAAGTGGCTACGCGCAGGAGGCACGTTCGTTATTAGACATTCCTCCGTTACACCGGCACATTCGACAGGCGTCCTCCCTCTCGCGCGCTGCCGGGTGCGGGTGTGTGGACGATGTGCGCCTAATCGGGTGTGAACGCGCCTTTGTGGGGTGGCTTGCGCGGGCGACCCCGAGATATTGCAGGTTGTTTAATTTCGCGTGCTTTCTCGGCCGCCCCCTTTGTTTCGAACGGTTCAATTTAAATCGGACCCAAACGGTCGGTCGATCGTTCGTTTGTTCGTTCCTCGTTTCTGACCGTGCCGTATCCGTGAGGGGGAGGGTTGAGGCGCCGATCCGTTATTAATTAGAGCGGCGTCGAACGGAAAAGAGCGGCTCTCCCAGAAAAGAGCGCCCGGGTCCGATATCCGAGGTTCTCGGTTTCGGGAATCCCTCCCAGACACGATCTCGCAGAACTCGTTCGCCGAATTCGCGCGAAATTAATTGCCGACCCGACCGGGATCCCGTTTGTTGCCAAACCGTTCGATACGTTTCTCGGGGAAATGGGGGGAAGGGGTGAAGGGATCTCGTCCTTGTGTCGCGGTCCTTTGTTACACGCGGTTCTCCGATCGGAACGATTTGTCTACGATTCACGGTTACTACGCGTTTGCAAACGCGGTTGCAAATGGTTAAGTCAATGATAAAGTTCCAGTGACGTTTTGTTAAGATTGTATTTGATAAATATAATCCAAAAAAAAAAGATGAATTATAGGCAAACTAAACATAGAAAGAAATAATTTTAAATATATCTCTGCCA
>NW_020220824.1:0-2143 GCF_003070985.1 Temnothorax curvispinosus | reverse complement strand
TTTGTTATTGCAAGAACGTGATCCCTTAAAAATTTGGAAAAAATCGTTCTTCGCTATCGATTGCGACCAAATAAACAATTAATAAAAATTAATAACTATTAAAGGAAACCGCGTCCCCTCGCAAATACTTCTTAAATAGTTTTGTTATTGCAAGAACGTGATACCCTAAAAATGTGGAAAGAATCGTTCTTTGCCCCTACAAAACACCCTGTTTTTGGATGTAGAAAAAAATTCTGACGTGTAGAGGCAAAACTGAGGTCATATTTGGTTTCAGCAGGCGAAAATACATAGGAATACCATGGTCTGGTCTACTCCATAGTAGAAGGAAATAAGGTGTTACCTGTTCATGAAAAATATATAAAAATTAGAAAACAATAAAAGTGGATAGGGACGTCATTCGAAGTTCTAAAAAACGTTCATTGCTAGTTAAACGGCCGTACGTTCCCGATTCAAGCAACGGGATTGATCAAAACTTTACTGGAAAAAGTGTGTCCGGGCCCTTAACGAAAAAAGATGGCGGAAACTGTGCGGATCCCCCACCTTGGACTGCGCAGAACAGAACAAAACTTGTCACGAAAATTGCCTCACCTTATTTCCTTCCACCATGGTCTAGTCCATGGCGCAGACAACTTCTTTTTGTGGGCCTATGTTATTAATATAACATATATACCTTTATCACTCATCATGGAATCGTCATTCCAATCGATGGAATCCGTGGCATTGGACTTGGCCATGAGCAATTATCTTTATCTCGACGACTTTATTTCGACGTGTTGCTCTTGCTTCCTTCTTTCTGAGCACTCGCTTCCCTGTAGGGGGCACGATACGGATGGCGATCTTCGCAATAAAAGTTGATAACGAAAAACACAAAAAGCCGCTCTTGCTTGGTACGAATCAAATCCGTCCGCTACCGTCCGCCATTAACGAAAAATTGCGCCGCGACCATCGAAAGAAGCAGCCTCCTCACTCTTCTTGTACTTCGGGATATGCTGTCTCACTCCCACTAACTTTTCCTAATCTGACTCTTACTAGAGGAACACTACAGTTACACCGACCTGCGCGCGGCAAGAAGCGACGTAGTAACCAATCAACGTGTCGCTTTTCCGTAAGAACCAAAAGTTTATTGGCTACTGTGTCGCTTCTCGCGCGGCAAATGTTTCCGCGTCCAGTGAGTAAAAACCGAAACTCGTCGGTGGTAGATGAATGCACCATCTATAAATAGAGCGGTGCTTTTAGCACTGTAATCGTGAATCGGATCGCAGCCTCACAGAACCAAGCAAAAACCGTAAAAATGACACACTGTATCGCACGCGCGTGATGAAAAAAATGATTTTAACATATAACAATAATTTACATATATATAAACATACTAAACAATTTGATACAGTTAGTATTTATGACATACTATGAAACACTTATAGGTAGTTATGTTGAAATTATAATTATAATATACAACTGTAACTATTATTTCAAAAATTATTATCAAAAATGTTTTCACGTTATCTTGGAGCAACAAAAAACATTTGTTTATACACATATACATATATTTATGTATATTAATAATTTTTTATTAACAATTTATTTTCTAGTTGTCGTTCTCGATCTTTATTATCACAAGAACGTAATTGCCTAAAAATTTGGAGAGAATTGCTCTTTAATGTCGACCGCTAAATAATAAATTATTAATAAAAAATTAATAACAATTAAGGGAAACCGCGTCCTTTCGCAAATACTTGCTAAATCGTTTTGTTATTGCAAGAACGTGATCCCCCAAAAATTTGGAAAGAATCGTTTTTTGCTATCGGTCGCCACCGAATAAACAACTAATAAAAAATTAATAACTATTAAAGAAAACCGCGTCCCCTTGCAAATACTTGCTGAATTGTTTTGTTATTGCAAAAACGTGATCCCCTAAAAATTTGAAAAAAATCGTTCTTTGCTATCGGTCGCCACCAAATAAACTATTAATAAAAAATTAATAACCATTAAAAGAAACCGCGTCCCCTCGCAAATACTTGCTAATCTGTTTTGTTATTGCAAGAACGTAATCCCCTAAAAATTTGGAAAGAATCGTTCTTTGCTATCGGTTGCCATCGAATAAACAATTAATAAAAATTAATAACAATTAAAGGAAACCGCGTCC
>NW_020220823.1:0-1193 GCF_003070985.1 Temnothorax curvispinosus | reverse complement strand
TTCCTGTTCCTATTGCCTGTTGCCTGGCATTGTGCAAGGGGCTTAAGATTCAACATCGATCCCTATATCTGTACGTATCCAAGTATCCGTGGTATTTTATGCCTGCGTCAGTGCATAAAGTATTGTTACATGGAGCAAAAGTTATTGAAGCATTGTCGCTCCCTCTAGGATTCTATACGGAAGAAAGTCTGGAAGCCCGAAATAAAATTGTCAAGTCCGTTAGGGAACATGGAACGAGGAAAGATTCTCGAATACACACAAATACGGACTTACTGCGTTTCTTGTTAGCCTCGTCCGATCCATTAATTGTAACGACCAAAAATACGAAAAAAAAATCAAAAAGACCGTTACATGCAGATAGCCAAAATATGTTAAAAGTGTCGGTATAATTTTCATTAAAAGGCGTTAAAATCGGTTTATTCTATAAAAAGTATGAAAAGTAAAAAAAATTACAAAAAAGAATTAAAAAAAAAACTTAAAAATACAAAAAATACAAAAAATATAAAAATACAAAAAATACAAAAAACAAAATAGAGTCAGGTAATCGCTACGTCCTCGTTCGTTGACTCTGGGTTCGGCTGAAAGCGATTAATTTATGAAATAATACATAAAATAATCGGCGCAAAAAATAAAACTCTATGCACTTATTGCATATTATTCAGATGCTTTTAAAATATCGTACTCTCGAATTAGGTGCTCCTACCCATATTTTAAGAAAAAACCCAACTTATTACAACTCAGTGGAGTACTTTTATGAAACTAAATGCAATAATTGTAGTCCTACATATACAGGAAACACAGGGAGACTACTTCAACATAAAATTAATAAACATAAAAACAATATTTATGGAGATGATGAGAATACAGAGAACTTCTATACATAGAGTTAAAACACAGGACGCAATTTCAATTTTAAAAACACAATATAAGTTAATTTTAAAACTTATATTGTTTTTTAAATTTTCTTTTACAGTTTTTCGACTTAACAATTGTAACAAAAAGTAGTATATCGATCATTCTCAACCACTTTCTTAACTTTTATTTTTCATTGCAGTTAAAATTAGTCGAATATGCCAGGAAGATTTATTACAGAAAACTTTACACTTATGCAATTATACGGTTAAGAAATTAATCGATTTTATTTCAAAATTACTATTTAGAATTTGAGTTCACTATATTGGATTCATTATTTT
>NW_020220822.1:0-6101 GCF_003070985.1 Temnothorax curvispinosus | reverse complement strand
AATATTCCTTTATTTAAGTGACTATTGATTGTAGTTTTTCTCATTTAATATTTTTGATATATTAAACAGTAGAACCTCTTACGGTTCAGTCATGTTCAGCGAAATAAAACCGAAATTATTTCGGAAATTAACATAACTTTTTGATTTATTCCTTTACGAAGAATCGGTTATAGAGATTATACATTGACGTTTTGATCATCATGTTACGATAACACAGTCGTGTAACTACGATTCTGTTTTGTCTCGTTACGGCTGATTCGCAGAGTTTACAGAAACGCGATAAGCGAAATCTTATTCAATAATTTAGCTTACATTACCACAGTGCAATACGAGCCTCACAATGACGGCATTGGATCAGATCACGCGTTCCTTAAATCGCGATCAGTAAGTAAAAAAAATTACAATATTAGCTTCGTCGCATAGATTATTTTATCTAATTACTAAAAGAATTTGCTTCTTTCATACAAAGAAGAATAAGAAACAATTATGTGAAGCTTTTTTGCATTTATATGAATAAAAAAACCATTTATTTGTTACAGGAGGCAAGAAGTTTCCAGTTTCTCAAGGCAGGAGTAACGGCCGCTAAAGTCACTAATTGTGCAATTACATGATACAAAAGAAATGTATTTGAGCTGATTTTTAAAGAAAAATGGCAAGATCTGAGTCAACTTCGGCTCGGTTCGTTTCCTGGTTTTTGGTTAACTGCAGCTGCAACTTTCACGATTTGGATGGTCTTCAGGTGATTGTAAACTGGACGAAAGACAGCGGCACAGCCGCGTGGGTGTACCCTTCGGAATGGCCCTAAGTTACGTAATGCTGTAATGCCGCCGTTTAACGCCAATTGACCTCGTTATACACGTTTGCGCTAAAGGAAGTTTAACAATTGCCATTCAACCGAGCAAACCGTTGTATGCACCGCGAATCAAACACGCTCCATGCTTCCGTCTTTTTCTAGCTTCGCTTCCACTCACCTTCCTCGCTTGTCCCGCTTCGCAATGCTCCGGACATTAATATGGAGCCGCGTGAAAGATTTGATTGGAAAATAATGTTGTACAGCATTCTATCTCAAGTATAAAATGTTGTGACAAATCTATCGTAACCGAAAAGCGCTTCTTTTATTTTTGTTTTATAATGAAAGAAGTATTACAAACGTTCTTTTCCAATGTCTTACTTTAAGATAAGAAACACCGAATAGAAGATTCGAGGGTGAGAATGAAGTATAAAAAAAAAGATTCTTTTTCACTGTATGTCAAGGTCTCAAGGTTACTAATTGTACTTCAAGGGTGTATCTTGATATATTTTTCGAAGCTTAGTATTACTGGTGACTTTAACGTATACAGGCTTCTGAGCCAATTAAATTAAAACAATTCTTGTGAAGCAACACGCAGTGTTGGCGTGTGCACTGCAAGTCTTCTCTTTGTTGTAGAAACGTGGAAAATGATAAACGATTGCCGATTATAGAAGAGAATAGATGTAACATAATTATCGCGTTATATAATTATAATTATGATACCGATTTTTGACTAGTCGCAAGTACAGAGTATTTGATTAGATAGCAGTTTCAGCGATATTTTGAACTTAACGTATTAAAGCATTCTTTGTTTTTGCATGTTTTATTCATACATTTATGTTTTTGGATATTTCGCCTCTAAATACTCATTTTATCAAGATAAATTTACTTGAGAAGATAGATTTATCTAGTAATTTAATTTCTTTGTGTTTGAATACTTTTAAGGGTTCGCTATGATATCCTCATTTGAAGATATCACGTTAAATTGCAAGAATGGCTCGCGTAAAGTGCACTTTTATACGGCGCGGGTGTGTAATAACCATTAGGTCGCCATAGCGACAGCCGTAAAACACACCCCGAGATATATGAAGACGGGGCTGACCACGTTCGGTTGTGATCGACGGCGGCGCCGGTAAGACTAATTAATTGAAGCTCGCAAACACTCTCCTTCACATACGCGACGTCATGAATGCCTTTATCTTCCCTAGACGTCTCGTATTGGAAAAAACACGTCATGTCCAAATATTTAAACTGTGTGACCATTCGCGAGATAAGCAATGTTGTCTCATGATAGTATCTATTAGTATGACGACCAGTTCGCCTGTTTATGTCTGCCGTGTGTTGATAAATTTATCAGTATAAATTGTATAATCAATATAAATATGTGTATATATAACTACATTAATTACAATTGTAATTTCACTCGCTTTTTTATCATAATTCACTTTTAAAAACACACGTCGTTTTTTTAATAATCCACGTTTAAAAACACGCATTAATTTCTTATAAATTCATATATTAATTCTTTTATATCCAGTATTTAAGCGACCAGAATTTGTTACAAATCCATGGATCTAAAAGTACACTCTTGTGCGACTATAACTAGATATTAATGATTACGCGATGTGGCAGACACCATCATATATTTTTGGTCATTGACACTATCACGTGCTAAGAACAAACATGCAGTAAAATACTAGGCTAATAAAATACTGGAATTAATCGTTAACATGCCGTGGTAACACATGCAACAACGACGGTGCACATCAATAGAATAAACGGTGCACGATCGGTAGGCATGCTTTTCAATTCTTTCATTCTTTCTATGTTTTACGAGTAGCACAGCAATAAAAAAAATATACGTAAATGGTACTACTACGTTATATTGTAATATTTATTTATTCTGAACTTCTACGTCATTTGTTGGTTTGATAGCTGAGTTGTGTCGCATTTCATACACTTCAACAAAGTAATTTTATTAAGAATCGTTTATATAGATACAAATATGTGTGTGTGTGTGTGTGTGTGTGTGTGTGTGTGTTGGAAAAATTGTCTCCGTGCGTGTCTTCCTTCTGGTTTACCTTTGACGTCATAAGTAATCGGGTCTAAGATAGGTAATATTGCCGGCTTAAGGATCGTTTGAATAATTGAAAGATTGTTACGTGTATCTATAATATAACAAACTCATACGGAAAACTATACAATAATAATCTACTTTTAGATACACTCAATTATATTATCGTATCTATCGAGGATAATTTCTAAATTCATTAACATAAAAAATTCTGAAATGTCTGTTAATCCAAAATCTTACTAGAGTAAAATATACAATATTTTATTATTATTATTTATATTTTATTACTAAAATTGTATATGTGTATATATATATATATATATATATATATATATCTTAAAAAAAATTTTTTTTAAATCACACTTTAATTCGCTATAAGTTATCTTATATAACTAATTCTATTAATAATTATGTGTGTGTGTGTGTATGTAATTAATTCTACATCATCATTATATGGTATTTTACAAGTCATTATATATGGTATTTTTAGAACACTTCTTCTTGGGTTACTTTCCGGGTAGTAGTTTCTTATATGTATGAAAGAAGATTGCATACATATCTTGTTCTTTTTTTCAGAATAATTTAAAAATTCTTATTATACGATTTATATATAAAATACTTTAGGGTTTGTTCAAAAAATTATTCTAAAATGTCTTTCGTACCAGCTTGCTGGCACTAATCCTTAGTTCAATATATATTTTTTTTTCTATTGGATTTTCTAATTATGTTTCTAATTATTTTTTAAATACGTTATCAAATTACGAGCGTAATGACGTTTCTGTCCTAATCTGGAAACAATTTTTGCTAGAATTAAAAACTTCTGTCTACTGTAGAAGCTCTATTATAAATGTCTAAAAATTCATAATTTTATGTTTAATTCTCTCAGTCATGATAAGTACCTAAAAATATATGAATATTACATTTTGATTTTTTCAAATAAAAGCGGTTTTGTCTAATGTAACACTTAACGTTAACGCGCGGCGCTAATGGTATTTCCACTTATGCTCCATGTATATATATATATATACATATCCTCATTTATTCAATTATTATCATAGGCTGCGTGTGTGACTCAACAGAGTAAGTTGAAATGTTCTGCATACTTTAAGAAAAGAGTGATCGAAGAACATTACGTTGCATTTCTTTAGAAAGTATAGTAGAGAATCGATAATTTATTTGTAGATCGTGATGAATTGAGCAAAATTTGTATAATGCATATAAAATGATAATTTAAATAATTATATTGAAACTTAAAAAAGTCATTGAGAATATTACATTTTACTCTAAATAGAAAAAAATGAAAATACAAACATATATCAGTGGATTGAGTGAAAAAAATGAAATCAGCTGACTAGAAAAAATCTATTAAACACTTTAAGTTATACTTTATTTAAATACAAATATTTTAAACGTTACCGTTACGCTTTAAACGTTAAATTGACACCGTTACGATCATATACCAAAATTTGCCTAATTAAAATCTACAATTTGCTTAATTATTATATTAAAGCATATTTTACACGTATATTCTTTATAATCCATTTTCAAAATTTTCTTTACCTACATTTCTGTCTATCAGTTTCCGTGTTAAATTCCATGTTAAATATTAATAAAATTATATTTTTAGTTAATTTAAAAAATTTTTTTTCGTCACGTGAGGAGAGAGAAAAAAATATAGATAGGGCGTAATCGAGTTTTCGTTAAAGAAAATCAACTCTACTCAATTATTTCGAGTTTGCTAACAATAAAAAGACTTTGCAGAAAGTGTGCGACTTCTGACACGCCCTGCTGCACGTGGTATCTCTTTTGACATTTTATCTAGAAAAAATATTTACGATACTCCGGGGCGATACTTCGATATAGTATTAAAATACCAAAACTCTGTTTTCGACTTGATCAATACGAGTGTCACCAAAGTAATAGCCGATGGAAAGTACCGGAGCGATTAATATTGGCGATTAGTATTTCCCAGACAATAGAGTAATGGAGTCGATCAAATAATCGACGCGCGATCGGTAATAACGAATTGGCGAATCAAACCAATTTTTGTGTAGAAAAAAAAAAGAAAAAGAAGAGTATAAACTTTCGAGTTTTCCAAACGCGTCGGCCGATAGGCGAACCTTCTTCGGCGAGAGTAAAAGCATATATCGAGGCGCTTCGGAATCGAGCCACGCTGCGGAAAACGCGATCCTAGGTGTGTCTCCACACCTGCGGAAAGAATCGGGCAAGGCATCTATAGGTATCGACAGTCGCGGTGTCCGATCCCGCGTTTAACGATATACCATCGATATACTCTCACACGAGACCGCACCGTGAACTCCCTCGGACAGCTACCACATAATTTCTTCCACATCGCGCAGAAGAAATTCTAAAGCTGGCAACACCGCGCTTACCCCAGCTACTGGCGGTCCTGCCCATGAACGCGCCGGTCTCGCGATTGTACAGAAAGGTCCTCATGGTCTGGCTGACCGACATGCTCGGCGGCTTTTCGTACGGATTCATCAGCTCCATCGCGACCATCGTCTTCGGGTCTTTGGTCACCACCATCGTGCGTCCCACCTGTTAACGAGGATTCCGCTTGATTTCACAAAACGCGCGCACCCGCCCGCCAATTCCCGCGAACACGCACACCGCGAGTTCCCCCGAGAAAATTCGAAACACTCCGCACTCCTCTGATGGAACTCTCGGCCAAGCCGAACTCTTCGATCGGCCGTACGCGCGCGATTCGTTCTTTTCTTTCCCTTCCCAACGCCGATTTGTACACGAATTGCTCCGCAATTCCAACTCCGCAGGTTACTCCAACTCGCCAGGCGTCGCCAACAGTTGTTTCTTCGGCGCCACCAGGTTGACTAAACGCGCCCAACCAAGCGCGCCGCGACCTTCCTCCTTCTCTTTCGTTTCCTCTTCCCCTCCTGTTTCTCTTCAAGCTGCCCCTCCTTGACCGCAGGTTCGGACCCAGCTCTCTGTCGGGCCTAGGTGCTGCTGAAGATACGCACGCGAGCCGTTTTGCCGTGGAAATCATAGCGGAACTTTTGAGCAAACACTCGCGTTGCTTGAAATTGTATCTATTTTTTAAAGACACACAATGGCTTCAGGAACGTCAAGTGGCAACTGGGCAGGAAATACACCTAAGGATTATAATGCATTGCGGTGTCTAAAACAAGCATTATAAGAACAATATTGAAGTTATACAGTTATGAGACATTCATTTTTTCAAAATGATTAAAAGTATAGGTC
>NW_020220821.1:0-1576 GCF_003070985.1 Temnothorax curvispinosus | reverse complement strand
TCTAAGTAGGCTTGATCGATAGCTTGGGGTCCAATTAGGGGGGGGGGGAGTTTCTCTTATAATATTCCGCTACGTACCCTACGAGCGGAGATATTGCGACGCAAAGTCAAAATGTGAAAATTTTATATTAAGATACTCCTTCTTCTACTAACGCCGACGTCTTATGACATCTTCTTCTTCTTCTTAACTCCCTGATGGATCTCCGGTTATGAACCAATAACCATAGTACCACCAGAGAGAAACCTGAGAGAGGCCACCCGAGCATTTTTCGTCAATTTTTCTGTGTCGCATTTTCCGACGCGCCGCCTGAGAAAGTGCAACTCAACTACGTCGTTTCGCTCGGTAACCGCACATGGTTTGCGTCCGTGCTAATGGTTCGTGTCCGAACTAGCCAGTTAGAGGGGATATGCTGCGGCCGTGGCGCACAGTGAAGCCGTTTGCGCGAATTGCGGAAAAAATTATGTTACTTGTAAAATATGTGCAATGAATGATCATAGAACCTTTCAATGTTGACTTATAAAAATAGCAAAAGTGTATATTTATTAAAAATTAATGATAGGAACAAGTTTTTGATTGAAATTAAATAAAAATTCAATTTACATTTAATTTACGTATAAGAGCAAAGTAATTCTTGCGTCTCATCGCTTAAGTCTAAATTTTTTTGATGTGGTTTACTTCTTAAACTAGTTATTAACGGATCGGATGACACGAGCATCATATGCATAACATCTTTATTTGTAAACAGACGGCTACATTTTCTACTATGATTAAGTCGATATCGTTTATAGTCCTTATTTCTTGCCTCTTGAGCTTTTTTCGATAATGTCCCAACAGGTAACGCTGCATTTTCCGAGGCATTTTCTATAATTTCCTTACCGTGAAGAAGAATTTTATGAACGGTAATTGGCATAAAGTACCAAGAATATTTTTCAATAAATATTTCCGCTGCCTTGTACGCATAAGAACCGAATTTTTCTGAATTTATTTCTTCACCACAATTAATCGTTTGTAATATTGTGGAAAATCTTCTGATCAATTCCTCGTCAACTCCAGTTATTTCTGTTGTGATTTTTGGATCAGCAAAAAATCTTCGAGAAGTATTTCCGTCATTAGATGATCCGGAACCTTGTTTAACGATGTCTACCCTCGGTTCAAGTTTATTATAAAAAGCGTCTTGTATTCTTTTTTTGTTTCTTCTTTTTGAACGCGTGTTTCTGGCGTTGTTGACCACTTATTCTTGAAAGACAAATTGTAGGCAATATGTAATATACATTCCATGAATTTGATTCGTGCGTGCAAGGGTGACATTCCTAATTTGAGTGCTTCTTTTCTTTGTTAGACCTTTTATTAATTTCTGTTAAGTTGTTCATTTGAGATGGTTTGGAACCGCAAATGAAGCACGAAGATGATGAAGGCGTGTGGGTTACAGCTTGAACTACCTTACCGTCTGTCATCGTAAATATCATTTGATGATTTATTTTGAATGTGGTTCCGAACTTTTCTATTTCTGTTTCTCGTAATTGAGCAATTTCGTCATCCATACGTTGCTTTTCACTTTTTATTTTTTCAGCAGTTT
>NW_020220820.1:0-2137 GCF_003070985.1 Temnothorax curvispinosus | reverse complement strand
AGGTCAATCCGGCAAAATGCGTATTCGGCGCGAAACAAGTAAAGTTCTTGGGATACCTGGTATCAGCCGAGGGTACCACACCACTACCAGAGAAAGTAGAGGCAATCCGGAAATTCCCCAAACCTCAGAACATAAAGCAGCTACGACGATTCTTGGGCACGATAAACTTTTACCGCCGTTTCATTCCAGGCGCAGCAAAAGATCAAGCCCTGTTGAACGAGATGCTCAAGGGGCCTCAGATGAAAGGCAAAATACCAGTCCCATGGACAGCGGAAACGGAGAAGGCTTTCCAGAGCTGCAAAGATAGCCTATCTCGAGCTACAGTACTGGCACATCCGGACCCGAGAGCAGAACTAGCAGTTACGACAGACGCCTCAGAAATGGCAATAGGAGCGGTAATGCAGTAGAGGACGAACGAGGGATGGCAGCCACTAGCGTTCCTGAGTAAGAAGCTCAACCGCGCACAGACAAAGTACAGCCCGTACGATCGCGAGCTCCTAGGGATATACACGGCAATTAAACACTTCAGACACATGCTTGAAGGAAGGAACTTCGTAGTATACACCGACCACAAACCGTTGACATACGCCCTCAACCAGGATCCTCTACGAAGCTCACCACGGCAGACACGACACCTCGAATATATCGCACAGTTCACCACGGACATACGACATGTGTCAGGAAAAGACAATGTCGTAGCCGACGCCTTATCGAGGGTGGATGCAGTACACCAGGCCATCGACTTCGAAGCACTGGCCAGATCACAGAAGGAAGAACCAGAAACAAAAAAGCTGAAACAGAACAGCAAATCACTACGGCTCGCAGAGATCCCCGTCCCAGGAAGCAAGACGACCATACTATGCGACACGTCCACGCCGACAGCCCGACCTTACGTGACAAAGCCATATAGACAGCAGGTCTTTCAATCCCTGCATGGCTTGTCGCACCCAGGAACGAAGGCAACGGCCAGGATGATAGCAGAGCGTTACGTATGGCCCGGGATCCAGAAAGATTGCAAGCAGTGGGCACAAGCATGCACCCATTGCCAGAGATCTAAGATCACCCGACACAACAACTCGCCAGTTGGGAACTTCAGGACTCCGACGAGGAGATTCGAACACATACACGTCGACCTGGTGGGGCCTCTTCCAATGTCAAAAGAGTACAAGTATTGCCTAACCATCATCGACCGATTCACACGACGGCCAGAAGCAATCCCGGTGCCCGACATAACGGCAGAAACAATAGCCAAATACATATTCAGAGAATGGATAGCGAGATACGGCACTCCGACCAGGATAACAACGGATCAAGGACGCCAGTTTGAAGCAGACCTCTTCCGGAGATTAACACGCTTGACTGGATCCAATCACATCCGGACAACAGCCTACCACCCAGCAGCTAACGGGATGGTAGAGAGATTCCATCGACAGATGAAGGCAGCCATAAAGTGCCATGAAACCACACACTGGACCGAAGTATTACCAGTAATTCTAATGGGCATCAGGGCAGCTTGGAAGGAGGACTTAAACGCAACACCAGCGGAACTAGTGTTTGGAGAATCAATCCGCTTACCAGGACAATTCCTAAGCACGCAAGAGACAACAAGTAAAGCAGACACAGACGACCTGATAACGAGATTGAAGCAGACGATAAAACGGCTAAGACCTAAAATCAAACGTCATGGTCAGAGATCTACATTTGTCTTCAAAAACATGCAAACAACTCCAAGAGTGTTCCTAAGGCACGACGCACTACAGGGAGCATTACAACCTCCGTATGACGGCCCATACGAAGTGGTAAACCGAGGTAAAAAAACCTTCAAACTAAAAATTAATGGTAGAACTATCAATGTTTCAATAGATCGCATCAAGCCAGCCTACACCTTGGAGGAGGACAGCCACAGCCAAACAGCCAAGGAGAATGAGGAGACAGAGCAGAAAGATCAACCAATCACAGAGGTCAAAACCAGAGCCGGGAGGACATCAAGGCCTCCGGTCCGATTCAACCTCGCCTAACCCGGGCTCACCCTCAACCAGGGGGGTACTGTGGCGGTCTTCCGACCGCACAATCGAAATGGTACGCGCGCCGCGCGCGCGCCCACCGATCACGCGCCGAGCGCGTGGGCCAGACTACG
>NW_020220819.1:0-1798 GCF_003070985.1 Temnothorax curvispinosus | reverse complement strand
ACGAAGCCACTCGCAATTATCTCGCGTTCTCGCGGAACGGATTCGGCAATTCGTTCGGCGCGTTTATTGCGCGCCCGAACATATACGTACATACTTCATCACTAGCATTATCAGCATTGACATATTTTCTAATTACGAAATAAAAAAAAATAAAATGGAAATATTGCAAAGAAGATTTAGCTATTTTTAACTTTGAAAGAAGTGTTAATGTTTAGTTAAAATAATATGTGTACATATTAAGAAAAGCAATGTACTCGATTATAAACAGTAATGTCATAAACAACACAATTGACAAAATTAATAAAAACGTATTAACTTTGGGTGTAAGCCTTTTCGTATTGGTCTTGTAAATCATCAATTACAGTAGGCAGTACTGGCAGTACAGGCAGTGCAGTATTAGTAGCGTTATTGTTGTTAGATTTATCAGATTGTTGAACTGTTTGATCAATTTTTTCATGCTCGCCAATGGCTATTGCATTTATGGTATTATTTTCTGTTTGGCATTTATTTCGCGTAGTCAAAATACTCTTATATATTGCATAGCATTTTTGAAATTCTTTTTTGGCATCAATATCCGGAACAATTAAATCGATATAATCATCATCTAATCTATTAAATTGATTCGTATCAACTTCATGCACTGAAAAATAAGATTTGCTCATGTTGAAATTATAAAATCGTTAAAATTTGTTTTTGTTTATATCACAAATTTGAATTACACGTAGCCTTCGGCTGTCACTTTGTCCTTGTAAGTGTTCTTATATATTTTAATTGTCAATTATTTGCATATTAAAAAGTAACTTTGTCTTAACATATAGAGTTAGATAAAGATGCAAAGTATAGTACAAGCTGCATTTTACAAAAATCCTGGGAGAGACAATGAGCTTTGCTGGTCTAGCGCAACTTGTGTTAGCGACAGTTTTTATGTAAAAACATGTGCGTAAATTGCGGTTGACAAATGGACAACTGTGCGCAAAGGTAGCACTTTACGCATACATGTATTAAAAAGATCATTTAGCATGTATGCACTTTTTTATACACTTTTTTAATTATGACAGCTGTACATTTATCATTTATAGCATATACGAAGGGCCACGTGTAAAAAGTAAGCATTTCACAGGTGTGTATATATGTAACTGAAACGTGCACTTGCTAACCTTAAAACATGCTTTGAAGCGAATGAATACATATTTTATAATTACCGTGAAAGAAGTATATCAATTCTGGCACTTTCCATTTAATTAGGATACTCTTTACAAAATCATCCATTGTTTATATGTGTGAAGTGGCAAGAATCGTAAAAACTTGTCCTTTTGCACAAAATCTCTGTTATATACACATCACAAAAGTAAAAAGACTGTATACAAAACTTGGAATAACTTCCTCAAATAGCACGGCAAAATGAAGTGGATAGTTCCCTTCCTAGAGCAGTGTCCAGAGACATGCGCAGACGATGCCTTGTGAGCACAGCGCATACATATCCCGGTACATGCGTGTGTGACCGTAAAGGCAGCTACGTACTTTCTAGTGACGCTCAATGCCTAGCAGGCTTGCCACTCCCTGGGGTTCTAAAGGAAAGGCGCGCCGCCTTGCGCCGTGTACGCTCAGCACCGACTGTGCATATGGCGACTTTTTTGCGTGTAGGAAATTACAACTAACCTGTACGTTACATGTTGCATTGTGTTTGGTGGGAATATATTAAACAATCATTTCTTAACTAAGCGGATAATGAACGGGTATACTGAAATACAAAAAGAATCCGGAAAATAATTATTGCTGCTGCTTCACTATGTATTAT
>NW_020220818.1:0-1858 GCF_003070985.1 Temnothorax curvispinosus | reverse complement strand
AGGAGAAAGAAAAAAACAAATTTAATTCTATTTATTTGAATTGTGAGGTAAGTATAACACAATTACAATTACAATATTTTGTTATAATAAAACTTATACTGTTTTTTGAAGAGGTCTGCTGTGATTTACTTGTGAATTCACTTTATGACACTACTCATCCAGGAAACCGCATAATCGATTTCAAAGAATTAATGACATTTGTGCCCCGTGCAGCGGATTTTTTATATAGACTTGCGACACTATTATAGCACGCATGTAACATTTTAGGTACACTTTTTATAGGCTTAACTAAAAATCAAAATTTTTTTTAGTTGTGACAATATTCTTCCGAATAGAATGCGATATATTTTATTTAAGAATATGATCTACAACAACATTGAAAAGGAATAATTTATATAAATTAAATATAGGGGAAATTTTAAATTAAAAATTATTTTATTAAACATCAACATAAAAATTTGAAATATAAAATATAAAATATAAAATATGTAAAAATCAATATGTTTTTTATATTTATGAAGGCATGATCGACATTCTTTTCAAGGTAGTAACTGTTGTATCCGCACTTCGCAATCACTATCGTTTCCGCATAAAGAATAACGGAGAACCAATCGCAATATTGATCTCATCGTTAAATGCTTTATAATCTCCAAACGCTAAACGCTTATATGCGACGAAATAATGCTATAATGTTGTAGAAATATGCGTAGTAAATCACTATCAAAAACAAACATTTATTATCTAACCTGGAAGAACATTCTGATTTGAATGTTCACAATTTTATCACAAAATTTTTAGAAAATGACAATACGGTTTCTTCTATGGCTACAAAGTTTGTGTTAGTCTTAAAGATAAATGTGTTACTATCTGAGTCATATTCTACGTATAAACAGTTTTGTGCATGTAATTTTTATTATCTTATCGTTTCTTTAACATTGAACATTTCTCACAAACGATAAAAATATTTTGATGACTTTGTATATAATATTTATGTAAGTATGTGTTGAATATACGAATTACAATAAGAAATTTAAGTAGGTGATAGAAAAACTTCGAAAACCATATCTAAATCTTATTTTTGGGCTATATAAGCGCTACGTGTCGTTAACAAATTACTAACATTCCAGCCAACGTAGCTTGAGTTTTAATAAATATTAAGAAATGCTGCTGTCATATCTGTCGTTAGCTTTTGCCATAATTTTTCTTATGGCGGTAATGTACGCACCTGAAGCGGAAGCAGAAGCTATTTCCGAAGCCAATGCAATGAGTATGGCCAAACCCCAGGTAAGTAATGCTAACATGAATATAGAAAAATGGTTCTCGATGTATTGATATTAATAAAAACGTGTCTTATATTTAAGCTTGGTGGAGGTGTTGGTACTGGCGGTATTGATATTGACGGTGAGGGAAAGAAGTAGTAGCATTTTTCGTGGATAAATTCAAGAAAAACCCACAACTGAGAAACTGGAAGAAAGATTGTAATAGAAATGTGGAACTACAAAGGATGCATATAAATGAGATATTTCTAAGCAAAAATATAAATTATATTTATATGTCTTTATTGTATTTGCTCGTTTCATAATTAGGCAATAAAAAATTAACAATAAGATTGCATCATCAGTATTGCGTTTTTTATTTAGAAATTACATAACATTTTATTTTTATTATAGTTTACCGTTTTACACTTAGAATGTTTATTTTCCAGTTATATATTTTAAAAATTTACATTTTTACATTTTTATTTATTTTAAAAAATAATGCTTTCTCTCTTTCTCTCTTTCTCTCTCTCTCTCTCTCTCTCTCTCTCTCTCTCTCTCTCTTTGTCTTTTATAATTATTATATTAAATTTTTTGGACAA
>NW_020220817.1:0-14335 GCF_003070985.1 Temnothorax curvispinosus | reverse complement strand
CTCTAAACGGTAAGATATAAATGCACCCATGTGCACATATAGGTAGCAATTTACTCCATTTGCACGAATTCTTGTATGAACACAGTGCACAAGATGACACTAATGCAGATAGATGAGCGAGCGTATATTTTATTTGCACATTATAAACAGCGCTAAGCGCAGAATGCATTTTGACAGTAGTCCCTGCGGCGATTTAAAATCAATTTAATATAAGAACGCCATCAAATTCGAGCTAGGATCTAAGTAGCAAATAATTTCCGTGTGAATTTCCAATATTATTTCCAACTAAACTGCGCGCCAACGAATTGTCGGTCTTGAAACACAGCTTCTTCGTTAGAACAGTAAATTCACTTAAATAAATCGCAAATCGATTTAATTTTTAATGCTGATACAAATCGTATCTAACATCCCCCCTTTTCCCGAATATTACTGTAAAAAATTTATTGCGAAAAAATATTATCTCAGTCAGGGTTTTTTCGCAATTAGAGGGATTTATTTTATTGATTGAAAAAGTCTTTGTAAAGCACGAAACGTCCCAGTTATTTTGACGAAATATTAAACTATATTATTTAGAACCATGTTGTTCGGTTATTGGCTCTTGTTTTATCTAAGACATACGAGCTTTATCTACTTATATATTTTTTAATTTATACGTATTAAAATTATTGCAATGTTAAAAAAAAACAAATTTTTTACATTATCTCATGACGAAAGAGACCATCACCTTCTCGCGGTTTCCGTTGAGCAACAATATATACGTAATCTATTCGTAAAAGTGAAATACACATAACTGCTGTGATTGCAAAAATTTGTCCTTTAATTTTACTATATGTATTTTACAAGACATAGTAACTTGTGCCAATGCCAAATAATTAATAAAATAAAATTGCTTAAAGTTTCCATGTGCGTAATCTATCGAGTCGGTAGAAGCAATTTTCTAATAGTAAATGTGGACGAGCGAGTAAGACGTTCGGCTAGAATGTTGAAGTTCTCAAGTTCGAGTCCTGGTTTTTTTCTAACTTTTTTGCATTTTTATTTTTTTAGGCAAATGAGTTTTTATGTAATACATATAAACTAGGAAAATTATTTGACAATCATTAAAATTATTTGCATATTTTCTAACAACTTTAGGAAAGTTAACGATTTGCTCATAAAAAAATAAAAAATTATTTTTAAATTACAAAATAAGTTTTCTTTATTATTATATAATAACAATAGTATTGTTCATTAATCCTCGGTCTCGGCTTCATGTAATATATATATATATATATATATATATATATATAAAATAATCAATAAATATCATAAGTAATTAATAAGTGCGACAAGACCTAGGTGCGCGCGCGCGCGCGCGCGCGCGCGAGCGCCGAGATATTAACAAGAAGCCTATAGCAGCACGATTCTCGCCGGCTCGGCTGACCGAGCATCGAGCATCTGACATCACCGCTGAAATCTGGCAAAATTAGTCCGGATTCGCACCAGGGGCAAAGTCTGTAGGTAAAATCGGGTATATTTAGTCCAGACTCGCACCAGGGGCAAAGTCTGTAATGTGATTTAGTCCGGACTCAATCCTAGGGGCAAAGTCTGTCGGTAAGGGGCAAAGTGTGTCGGTAATCAAAGCACGGAAATGCTGGTCTCGACTTTTGAGGAGCCATTGGCTATCTGTCTATTAATCTGTGGTACAGCATCCATATAGATATTACAGATTGTTTTATTAGCAAAAAAGTTTTTAAATGTGTATTTAAGCGACTTTAAATATAAGAATTAGATTATAAACAAGCCTTAGTGCGCACTCAGTGTGCACTAGTGCAAGCGCCCGAATTCGCTATTAGATCGGTTCAACTACAGTGTCAAACGCTGATACATTGCTGACAGTGCTGCCGTGCTGTATTAATTATATGTACTTAAAACACATAACCTAAGAAATTACATAACCTGAAAGGGTGCAGGGTTGAAGGCGCTTTGCTCCTTCCCAAAGGAGCAGAAACAAAAAAAAAAAAATAACCTGAAAGGAAACGTTAAAGATACGTAGTCATCATCCAGTGACATAAAAAAGAAAAATTAATAAATTAAATTAATATTAAAGATGCAAGAGTCGAATAAAGAAAATGAAAATGATGACGTAAGTATATATATAAAAAAAGTAATTTTTTATATAAAATAAATTCTATTTAATCAAAACAACTAAATTTTATATGAATTTCTTTTCTATATATAGACTAATAAATTAAGCTATATATTTTGAAACGTAAAAAAATATTTTAAGTATTTTAGAACAATATACAACTTGTGAGATATATATGCTATTTCTAATGTTTTGTGGTAGGTATTTGACCTACCAGTACAGACATGTGGACTCTGCGAAACCATATGTGATGCAGATTACATCAACCAACATGAGTGTCTTCAAGGATATCCTAATTATTATACTGACCCAAATACTTATTATTTTTATCCGATGTGCGGTATGTAAAAGTAGCATAAATAAATAACTTATTTATTTAAAGAAATTTAAAAGAATATTCAATATCATGTAATAATTTGTAGAAGATGGAAGTATTTTAAGAAGAAGTGCAATTGATGGTCAAGAAGTAACGGTACAAGAAAGTTTAGAAAACATAACAAATAAAAGAAAAAATACAAGGAAAAAATTAAGTATTATAGAAAAGCAGGAGTTGCTAGAATTAGAAGAACAATTAATTTTAGAAGTACAGGCACGCGAAGCATTATGGAATCCACAGTTGGATTTGTCACTCCGTAGCAGAAAAGCAACGGCACAATAATTATGGAAAGAAATTTCTGAAGCATTAAATGGTAAGCAAATACTTATTCAATAATAAAATAATTATAGGAATAGTATGCAACTCAATAATTATTAATATAAATTTGTTTGTAACATATGATGTTTTCCAGGAAAACTGTCGGACAAAGAAGCAAAAACAAAGTTTAAATCCCTGCATGATACATACAGAAGAATTGTTAGCAATGAATCGTTGGCTAGTGGTTCAGAAAGACCTGCTAAAATGAGCAAATGGCAACACTACGATAATTTATCGTTTTTGCGTGACTCATGCCTACAAAAACAGTGAGTATTTTTTATATCGTTCTTTCAGAACAATACTTATAGTAGAATGTCAACATAAAATATAAAATAAAACAATAATATAAAACAATAATAGAAATAATATAAAACAATATAAATAAAACAATGTGAAAAAATATATATACATATACATAATAGATAATATACAATATACATAATAGATTTTTGGAAATTAACATTTTAACTCTGTTATAATAGAACAAAATCAAATGTATCATGCAGCGTAGATAGTAATGATGTACAGCAATAAGACTCAATTCTCAGTTCTACAGATGTGGAACAAAATAGACAAGAAAGTATGTTTAATCTAATTCATTATAAATAAATATAATATTTCATATATTATTACATATATAGATATATATATTACATGTAAACATTTTTTTTAGAAACAAGGAAACAAAGCAATAATAAAAAAGATAATTCAGCTCTGGAGAGAATTGCTGATGCTTTCTGTAAAAGAAATACGGAGGCACCCATTGTTTTACCTGATCCTCCAGAAAACGATGAAGTGGACGCAATTGTAGCTGTAGTGGAAACAAGACTGAGAAAACTTCCACGAAACATATTGGATGATACAGCGCAGAAACTTTTTCAACTAACGTATGAGCTCATAAAAAATATTTCTTGAAAAAGTTTTTGCGATGCATTATCAAACATGTTAAGTGTTTGTTACTTAATTAAGCATACTTGTTAAGCTTAAGTTTTTCATATTTTTATGTGTGATAAAGGCCCGTTTCTACCATTCGCGATTAACTTTAACCTCAAGTTAAACTATCTTAATATCTTTGTTATTTTCAGATACATTCTTTAAAAAAGACAAAGATAGTTTAACCCAAGATTAAAGTTAACCGTGGATGATAGAAACGGGCCACAGAACGTTTTCTGTGTTATAGTTTATATTACTAATTATAAACATGTACATACAATATAGTCTTTTATTTTTAATTTTTTTATTTGTACTTGTCATATGTGATATAAAACATTTCCTATGTTATAAAGTTAATATTACTAAGTAATACTATTATAAACATGTACATGCAATATAGTCTTTTATTTTTAAGTTTTTTATTTGTACTTGTGATATGTGATATAAAACGTTTCCTATGTTCTACAGTTTATATTACTAAGTAATACTATATAAACATGTTCATGCAATATAGTCTATACTTTTATTTTTATATGAAATAATAATAAATAATATAAATAACAAGTAAACGTCTTTTTCAATTATTTTGCAACATTCTTTATTGTTAATGCTTATAAACAATAGTGAATATATCTAAATATATAAAGAATATATGCGAGGCTACATATTTTTTGTATTTTGAAAAACATATTTAGATATAATCATTTTGCCAAGGTACAGATCCTTCATTATTAAAGTATGTACAAAACTTTTCCCTTATTTCTATACTTGATTTAGTACTTATATATGATCCTGTACGACGAATTTCACGATAGGCAGTACAAAAATCATTATGATCTACATGATCAATTATACTTGCAGATATATATTCATTAGTGTTTATGTCTTGCTTTCTTAACCAATTATGCAAGCACACAATGGCTTGCACAATTTTTTCTGCAGTTTCTACTGTACTGATTATTGGTTTTCTTAATATTCGCCACTGAGAGGCAAGAATACCAAATGTATTTTCAATAGTGCGTCTGGCACGGCTCAATCGATAGTTAAATATATTTTTTTCTTTATTTAATCCGCCCCTTCCTGGATATGGTCGCAACAAATATTCCTTCAAAGGAAATGCTTCATCTCCAACGAGGCAATATGGTAGTATGGGACCATTTTCAAAAATAGTCTCTGCATTTGGTACATTTAGCTTTTTTTGTTCAAATTTTTTGCCAAACTGACATTCTCTAAAAATACCACCATCGCTGCGTCTTCCATAGGCTCCAATATCGACAAATGTGAATAAGTAATTGGCATCACATATTGCCATTAAAACAACACTATGGCTGTGTTTATAGTTATAATATGTAGAGCCAGCATTAGCAGGACACTGAAAAAGTACATTATTATAAGTACACATTATTATAATAGTTGCGTTCAATTTGCAAATCGGAGGTGTAAAACTGAATGCAAATATTGTCAAATTGAATGAATTTATAATAGTATAAAAATACATACTTGAATAACAATGTGTTTTCCATCGATGGCACCAATGCAATGAGGAAAATTGCATTGATTTTCAAAATCTGCTGCAATACGCAGCCAATCTTCCTTTGTTAAAAATGATGGAAGGACAACTGGGCACAACATGTTCCAAATTGCTTCACATGTTTCGGATATAATATTACTTATTGTTGTACATCCTAATAAGTACTGGTATGATATTGATACCATTGAGTCGCCACAAGCCAAATATCTATAATATGTGAAAGATAACTATATAAGTCAGATCATTTATAGCTTGTATTGTCTAATGCATTGCTTTCATATATGCAATTATTTTAAAAAATGTAATAAAACAAACCTTAGAGTCAAACACAAACGTTCTTCAGCACTGACAGGCTCTCTAATATGTGTCTGCTTTTGAAGTTTCGGTCCAACAATTTGTAGTAAATTTTCCAGTTGCGTTGATGACATACGAAAATAATTCAGAAATCTTGCACTTTCTAATCTCACATTCGGTAAAATAGCTTTGTAAAATCCATATTTATTATGATTTTGAAAAAGTGGTGCGACCCAAAATTTTTTTTTCGAATAATGTCTTTTTTGTTTCTGATATGTCGATAGCAATATAACAAAAACGATATCATTTTCAAATTGTATTTGACATTTTCGTCGAATTATTTGATTACAATTAGATATCCAATTATAATATTTTTTTCTTTTGGAAGCTGCCATTATTGCTTTCTACAACACAACTTTGTCGCTGCAATCTTTTTTTATGTGCACAAGCTGCCGCTGTAATAGTTTAGCAACAAAAGTCGTCACGTGATCATTTTTGTCGTTCAAACGATCAGTTTCAGCGGCACGTGAAAATGCACTACAAGTCGACACAAGTATCGTTTTATCTTTGTTACTCATTGCCAAAAAAGAAAGATACATAGAACGATGCTTGTGTCGATTTGTGTCACTTGCTGGAAAACTCCCAAAGCAGGATCAGTGAGCGTTCAATAATTCTTTAATATGATTGGTTCTTGCCTTTAAGCCGGTTCTATAATACGTCGCAAACGATGGCAACTGCTAGTTGAAAAGTGTTATTTCCACGTTGCGTTTTTAGCATTAATCACGTTAGAATGCGATTATGTCTTATATTGCAAAATATACAGGGTATAAAACTAAAGGTGTTACAGACTATTATTTCTAAAACTAAGCAAATTATGAAATTTTTGTTTTCTTAGAAATATTAGTCTGTAACACCTTTAACTTTACAATCTGTACATACTGTTTGTAAGATATACTCTTTATAAGACTAGTTAGAAGAGGATGCGTAACACTACAAAATGCATGATATCAGTACCAAATTACCTTTTTCAAAACAGGTAAAAAAAAGGCGCTAAGTACACGCGTGGTTGTTACCTCGAAAAGAAACCAAGTGGTAGTATCATTAATTTTAAATTAAAAAATAAATAAAATCTATTCTAACTAGGTGGCATGGTATAGTAGTAGTTTAATTTTTCTTAACAAAATGATTATGTTACAAAATTGTTACTTTATTCAATCCAAGTAATATCTACCTCAAAAAAACTTAAATAACAAGTGGTATCTATTTAAAAAAAAATATGTGAAATCTTTTAATACTGCGCCAATTACAAAGAGAGAATATATATAGGTATATATTATATACATATACATATATACCTTAACAAAATTATTATTAATTATATCACAAAATTGCGTTACCAAACTCAATCCAAGTGATACGTACCAACCTAAATAGTAGTAGCTTTATTTCTCCTTAACAAAATTATATCACAAAATTGCGTTACCTAACTCAACCCCTAAGTGATATGTTATTTCAAAAAAATATATAAAATCTTTAAATTACGCCCAACTACAAAGAGAATATATATATTGCTTTGAAAAATAATTGTAGTGCAACTACTCTTAAAAAATAAAACATAATTGTGTTACCTAACTCAACCCAAGTGGTATGTATCTTTGTATTCCTGAGGGTCTTTCTATCAACCCAAGTGATAGTAGTTTTAATTCTCCTTGATAAAATTATAATATTACAAAGAATCATTTTAAGGTGGTCCTTTCGCGGACCCAGCTAGTCAAGTTAACAGTCCGTCATGAGGTAATTGAAAACAAACATATTGACAAACATTACACAACATCCCAATAATTATAATAATATAATATGATTTTACACGCACGATTTAATCGTATTTAATTATTTACTAATTAAAAAAATATCACAATAGTAGTGCGGTTGGACTCGATTTAGGTTAGGTCAGGCATGACAGTACGAGTAAAGCAATATGCGATTGGACCACTACTTATTTAACCTCATATATCAAAGCAAAACATTCGGCAAGCCCTTATTTTCAAGGTATGTACGAAATCCGGAAACTTCAGGGAATATTTTAAGACATGAATAATGTATTCATCTGATCGCTAAGTACATGTATTATTCGTTGAAAACCTCGGACGTGGCGATTTGCATCATTCTATCTTTCTCGTTCATTAGATGTAAACAAGGATAGAATGACAATGGCACGCTCCGCGAACGCACATTTAGAATGACTTATTTCTTGTAAAGTGTCGGTAACCTTACTTGATTTTTCGTACACATGCCCCTTATTACTGTATATTTAACATATATTAAATTTAGGTACCTATCTAATACTTGTTCTCACGAAAGGACCACCTTAATCACAAAGAATTAAAGAGGTAGCATTATAAAATAAAAATATTTAATTAAAATAAAATAAATAAATTTTTCTTGTAAAAAACTTGGCGCTGCTTTTTTAAGGTCAATCCAGACAAATTTTTTCTACGGCGTCCGAGCCAAAATAATATCTGCTCGTAACTGTAAAACTGACAAGCCTGCCTCCCCTTCTAAAAAAGTAAGTGGAAAAAGGGACTCAAGAAGGACCCAGGCTGTTACGAAAGATCAATATATCGCCGAATGGCGAATACCGACCAAGTCAAGTCTCGCACGGACGTCTCAGACCCATGTAGCACTAGACGTAATCTTTTTTGTAAGTAATAATTTTGCTAATATTATTGAAAGTTCATTAAAAATCAAATATTAAATAAACAAAAGTTTATCAAAAGATTATAAAATTGTCAACTACAATGTAGACAGATGTTTTGTAAATTTTTTCAGATTTTTTAAAATACTTAAAGTAGCGAAAATAGCGTTGGACATGACAGACTCACGTATGCACTAAGAAGGTACCAAAAAAACAGAGGGTTAATATAAAAGCATTCTTTCATATGTTTTATATATTTTTGAAGCGTGTGAGAATTTATATTTTATTACTTTGCGTATACGCGTCTCCGTGTAATACGCAGGGGTACTCGTACTGACGCGAGTATAACGGGTACCCGTATTGACACGGGTAGCGGGTAGCCGAATCGATACGGGTACCCGCCACCCGAATTACCCGAATTACCCGGGTACCCGCGGAACCGGTCCAGATCCGTATACAACGAGTAACGGGCGAACGGGCGGATACCCGGGTATTCCGAGCTCTAGTTTTTATCTATTTGTCATCGGACAAATCTGAGCTTAGAAAACTTCCAACAGTTGCAAAATAAACGTTCTGCTGAACGTGACCATTGAAAGAACATTTATACATGTGTTCATTTTGAAGAACTTCCTGAACTGGTGCACATCAATAATGCAATTAAGTTTAGAGTGAGACAAATATATTTTGTTTTACTTTAACTTATTACATGAATGTGCACCAGTTCAAGAATTTCTTCGAAAAAGAATAGACGTCATAGATGGTATATGCATAAAAGCTTTTAGAACATTCTCACGCATGTCTCAAAGACGTCATAAACACGTTCAAAAGACGTGAAAAATAGGAATTTTAAATGTCTTTACTTTATCATTAAAACAAAACGTTTATAATAGTTTTTTAAACGCTATTTTATTGGAAAAGAAACGTTCCATCAAACGTTTTTCGAATGGACATTTTTACTCATGAGAAACGTTTCTAGAAATCGTTTATAAAACGTTTCGGAAAAACGCTTATAAAACATTTCTGAAACGTGTATGCTACCTGGGATATTTCAAAAATGATTATCGGATTTGCATAGAGCATATCTTTCCAATCAAAATCACTTACCTGTAGGTTCACAAGAGTAAAGCTCGATGAAAGAGTAAAAAGGACCCCACACAAATCTTATGAAAATCCGGTCCCGGCCAAATTCAATGAAACTGTGCCATTTTGTAGTGATCGAGGCACGCACGCACGCACAGAGGTGTAAATCCGATCATGCAACTTCCATTCTGTATACCTTGTACGCTGATGCCGATGATACTGTAACTTTCAAGTTCCATAACTTGAGAAGTACTTAGGGGAACTGTGCCTAATATCGCCCTTCTTTCTTAATTCCGCACCCTACGATGTTGAGACTGTTACATATGTTGCATTCTGTCAGTGAGCAGTGGAAGCTGTTGAACAACGCTGCTTTGAATGATCTTTTGTTTTATTTTAGTTAGAACTGTGATGTCTGTTGTATAAAAAGTAACGTGGCAGTTTATAGGTTTAACGAGGTTTCGAAATTTTGCAAGGGGTGTCTTACGTTATTAATCCTCATAAAAGCGGTATAAAACCCTGAAGTTGGTCGAATCGCGTTTGCAATTGTTGCCGTGTTATTGCTAACGTGATTGGTCGTCTCGATTCAATCGATTGATCGAGTGTAAAAATGTTTTTTGCATAGATAATAACAAATAAAAAACATCACAAAGCGCGCGCTATAATAATCTAGTCCTGCTTCTCCTCTTCTAAAAAGGGCATGTCATCGCCGATATATACTCGAATCTATCGAAATATTGTTGTCGCTTTTCCGCGATGTGGATTGGTTCTCTTATTGCGCTTACTTCATGAGCAGTTATATGGCAATTTTGACAGTTGTGTGGTTAATAGTGTAAAGATGCCATTTCACGTTGACGCTCGATGCTCATTTTCAGCGAGCAAAAATCTTCAAATATAATTATATATATATATAATACACGTGGTTTCGCTTTGACGCTATAGCGTCAAGAAATAAAGCTGAATTTATTCAACATCCACAGTGGTCCCAAATCTTAAAAACCTGGCTAAAAGTCGATGTTTCGAAGTACTCTATAATGCATAATTATTTATATTTTTACCATTATATATGTCTGAACTATAAGTCTGTATATGGATAATAATTTAAAATGCTTTATTGTAATAGAATCGGCTATCAAAGTTGTTTAATCTTTTGCGATGTAACTCCTTGGAGATAGAAGCAAAAGAAGTAAAAATGTCAGTTTGTGTCTTATTTTTTTATAATAAACCAAAATATTTTTTATTTTAGAGTAACTTATTGCATTCTTGAACATTGATTGATGTTAAAAAAAGTAAAATAAATGGTATAATGCATGTAAATAATGTTTTATTACTAAATTTTACGGAAAAATTAACATAACTTTCAGGTCACTTTTCTAAAAAATGTGCAAGTTTGTGCAGCTAAATTTAGTAAAAAAACATTGTTCAGATACAAAATAAGATATCAAGAAAAAAATCTCGAAGATGTTTTTTGATGTATTTGAGAAAATTGAGTTGAAAGTTGACATTTATTTTCGGTATATGTTTAGCATTTGTCAGCTTTAATTTAGTCAATGCAAAAATCTTGTGGAAACTTCAAAACTTGTGGAATTTATCTGCACAAAAATTATTACTCGGGGGTTCTGAGGTCGTTAATTATGAATTAATTGACATCCAAATTTTTAAATTCAAAATGGAGAATACAATATGGCGTTTCAAACTGTAAATTGATTAAATTACTTCAACAAGTTTCTATTCAAAATCGATTTTTTCCTACTTAATTTCATTAAGTTAATTTAAATTATAGAACAAAAATAAACATTAAATGTTAATAAATGTTAATATTAATGTTTATTAACACTTTGAAGCATACATTTTTTCTTTTTAGCGGATTTTTATAAAATGATTTTTAATACTCAGGGGTTTTTTGAGTAATTACGCTAATTACGATTCTGGAGTCAAAATTACAAAATTAAAAATGGCGGATCCAAAATGACGTGACAAGTCGAAATTGCAAATATCAACCGAATTTGTAAAAGTAAATATTAAAAGAAAATAATTTGCTACAATATTATTTTAAAAATTTTATTTACCAATAAGATCTTTCGCAAGACAATTGTCCATTGAGTGCACGGTCTTACATACAGGTCTCTTAACTTGATAGAATTTCAGTGGTGGGCGTGACTCCAATATCGAAGTCATTTTTTGTGGTGTCGCTGCTATCGAGGGATGTCGATTTGATATACGTAACCTGTGTTGTCATTGCGTTAACCAATAAGTCTTTATTATTTAATACATTGTGTTGTGCTGTTTTCGGTTATTTGTACCTTCCCTTTTTCATTCACGATCGACACGTTAAATTTTAAAGTATAGGCAGTAGTTTCTATAAAATTTGTAAAATGATTTCTGTTTGCATATGTCCGCCATTTTTGATCCGTTATTTTGAGATTTTAATTTTCGACATTAGATTCGTAATCAGCGACTTCAAAAACCCTCAAGTAATAAGTTTTGTCTAAATACAATAATTTTTGTTTGTATAAGTCTGCCATTTTGAGTTTTTAAGTTTTGACATCAGATTCGTAATCAGCGACTTCAAAAACCCCCAAGCAATAAGTGTTGTCTAAATACAATAATTTTTGTTTGTACAAGTCCGCCATTTTGGATCCGCTATTTTGAATTTTTAATTTTCGACATCAGATTCGTAATCAGCGACTTCAAAAACCCCCAAGCAATAAGTTTTGTCTAAATACAATAATTTTTGTTTGTACAAGTTTGCCATTTTGGATCCGCCATTTTGAGTTTTTAATTTTCGACATCAGATTCATAATCACTGACCTCGAAAACTTTAAGATACTAATTTTTGCGCAGACAAATTAAGTTTTTAACTTTTGGCCAGGTTTTTAGGATTTGGGACCACTGTGCAGCGTTGACGCTGAATCGTCGTTGATGGTCTCAGTACAATCAAAAATAGGCTTCAAAATACGTAATTATTGATTATTTTTAAGTAATATCTTTAAGTAATAATATTTTACGAATATTATATATAAATAAAAAATATTATTTCTGAAGATTTTATTCACTGAAAATGAGCGTCGAGCCGATCGAGCGTCAACGTAAAAAGGCACCTTAATAGTAACAGTAAAATATTAAAAATAAATAGCGCGCGTCTGTGATGTCTAGTACAGCAAAAAAGATATGTACTAAGAACGAATACGAATTTTTACCATAAAACATGTAATATTGTATCTCATATTATTCCTAAATTAGAGATATTCTTTGCTAACCATTATTGTGATGCTTTAATCGGTTGTTTCGTCCTTGCGGTATTCCTAATTCAGCCTTCTAGGAATGTTCATTATACCGCTCGATCATTTTTCCTAACTGGTTTGCCTCTAGGATACCTCTGAAATTCTCTCAACCTTCTGTTCAAATGAGTAACAATCTTTTTCCAAGAGTAAATCGGCCAGATGGGATGCTGGTCGACATCACTCCACCCTAAAGTCCGTGAAATGCTCTCTAATCGTTAAAAGAGGATATCTTTACCAACCTTATGTGTGTTCTATTTTGAGTTGTTTCTATTTCCAGCATATACGTATTGTGTCATAATTATATTTTTAACAAAAATATGTAAAAGGTGCGATAATATCATATGATATTAAGAACACGTTTTTTTATGTAAAAAAATGCTACTTTTTTTGTTTTCTTTCAGAAAAGATAGTTAAAATAAACTTTGAACACATTCATGCCATAGAAATCATATATTACGATAGAATAAAATAATGCGGTTTAGTTATATTCTTATAGAAGTTTTCAGTCAAAATTTTGGTTTTTAAAAATGGGGTGCGATATTAGGCACACTTTCCCTAATAAAAAATATTTTATTATAATGTTTTGAAAAACTCAAGAATATATAATAAAAAATTGGGGTTTTCACATTAAAAAATTTTATGGTAACCTTTACGTAACCTTTTTTTATAACGGGGGGGAAATCCACACGGATACCCCCTCCCGCGGGGTAGGGAGGGCGGTTATGTGGGACTTTAACCCACTAAAAACCCCCTCGAATGTCCCTCACGGCGCTTTTTTGGGGAGGTCCCGGGAATCACAAGTATACCTACCGTGAACCTTTACGTAACCTTGACAACACTCTTCAAAGTCATACTAATATTTTGAAAATATGCAGTAGTTTTCATAAAATTAGAGGTTTCCATACTTTTGCCAAGCCCTGTACATGTAATATAAATTACGTGAAAGGAGGATGTGCTAAAAAGTTCATAATTTATTAATACCACACTCTGGTCAGGTATCTGTATAATTATGTTTGAAATATTTTATATAATAACAAATTTATATATATATATATATATATATATATATATATATATATATATATGTATGTATATATGTATATAGGTTATATCTAATATCTTACAAACTTTATATTTATTTTTTACAAGAAACACAAAGAAGAGATTACTAGGTTTTTGTATCAGTATCTACTTATGTTACGATTATCTTTACACACATTAGATTCGCATACTTTATAGCAATTTTAGTGATAAAATCGTAATCAGAGTATATCAGATATGTATTTTAATTGCAAATGGAAAAAAAGGATAAAGAGCCACTTCTTATTCTTCGTGTAGTAATAAGTATTAAATAGGTGCAATAATGACTTGTCCTCTTCTTTTTATCATAATGCTGCTGTTTGTTTTGAGTCATTTGTTGCAATTAGATACTTAGTATACGTGTGTGTATTATGTATACGCAAATATAGATCTGTTTTTATAGCTGAACTAGTGTACACTCTTTTTATTTAAAATGAAATAGGTGTGGTGTATGTCTGAAATTTGGTGAAAGCGAGAAGGAAAGTTCTAATGCAATCCAGTGCAGCAATAAAAAACAAATCTTATGTATACATATATGTATGTGCAACGCACGCACGCGCACACACGCGCGCACGCACACACACACACACACACACACACACACACACACACACACACACAC
>NW_020220816.1:0-3367 GCF_003070985.1 Temnothorax curvispinosus | reverse complement strand
TTTAAGAAAAACGACTCCCGGGCGAAGCCCGGGTAACCAGCTAGTATATATATATATATATATATATATAATATATATATACAAGTAATCTGTTTTTTATTTCTGATAATAATAAATTTGTATCGCCGTTGTACCACCGGTTGTGGTACTTACTCCACCTCTGCCTCTTCCACGGCCTCTGCCTCTGCGCCTCTTCCTCTTCCTCTACCTCTCCCTCTCCATCTTCCTCTCCCTATTCCTCGCTGCACCTCGAGGACAGCAGCCCTTATGATTTGCTGCAAACTTTCCGGCTGGAACAAAAGATAAATATGCTATATTAAAACATCATGCTTTTGTAGGTATACGTAAAAGTGAGACAACAAAACATTTCGCGATTTATTGTATGAATACTGTCGGTCGCTGTTACACATGCGATGCGGTCGTTTAATAAAATTTTAAATATAAAATTTATTAATTTTTATACTTACGGTTAATACGATTGACTCGGTCGCCGTAGTCACCGTCGGGACCGTCGGGACCACCGGGGCCGTCGAGGCCGTCGTCGCCGCCTGGGCCGCCGGGGCCGTCGTGATCGTCGTCGTTGCCGGGGTGGTTGAGGCCGTCGTCGACATCGCCGTTGAGGCTGTCGCGTTTCTTCTTATCTGCACTGCAACAATTTACAACACATTAGATATATATATACATATAAGACTTACAATTACTCATTAACGATGTGTATACTCACAAAACTCGATTCAGATCTTCCTGCACGACCTGCACGCTCACACTGAACCTCTCACGTCTCACGCTTACACAGCCAGACAATTCTTCTTCTTCTATTTAGTGGCGCTTTTACTTGCTCCGTCACGGATGTAAACGGCCATACAGCCAGACAATAACAATGAATGTCGAACGTCGTTAGCGGCACGCGGCGCAAGACGCGTGATCGCTATATTAATGTTTTACAACGCGCGCATGTACGCGCGTTCTAAAAAATAATTAATATATTTGATAATATACATGAGTAGCATTATTTTCATTCAGTTGCTGTGCATTACACATTGTAATATTATATTGCTATTTAAATAGCGAATATTAAATATTACTTGCCAAATAATGTGTTCCTTGGTATAAGAGATTTGTGGTCATTATAATTTTATGAACAAGATATAATTGATAGCTAAAAATGCTATCAATTTTAAAGTTTATGATAGTTCGAAATACATTACTTAGAAAAAATGCAAAAAGAATTGTTAGAGTTTGCGCCTAATATGTATGCAATATTTTTAAGATATAAGGACTGACTTTTGACGAACATTTTATTTGTTTTTATAACGATATAAAACAGATACAAAAAGATAAAGAAACCGTTTGTAAAATTATAACTTTTTGTATAATTACATACAAAGAGTACTTTACATTTACAATAAGCAGATTCGTTTATCTTTTATTATGTATTAAAGATTGAAAGAACATAGATTACAAGGCAGCGCGCTTAAAGTTATCAATAATAAGGCTTTACGAGCGTGTCTGTTATAATTTCTCACAGTTACAGTTGGTGAGATAGAACAAAACAAGCGCAACAGTGCTGCTTCGCGTTCCGACGATTCAGTCGCGGAGAATAATCAATGTGGCTGGGTACGATTAACGGTTCAGTGTGCGATAACGATTACGGTGTTTTGCGCTGTTTAGCGGTGTTTCGCGGTTTTTCGCGGTGTTTCGTACATTACGGATCTGATTCTGCTTCGTACGAAGCTATAAACTATTCTTTTAACGATCTGTGACATCTGTGAGATCTGAGAGATCTGTGTGTTTTACAACACGTAACCTTTTTTATTATCCGACACGATTATCTGTAAATTTTTTTGGTGTGTACGTACGCGTATACTTCTATCGTGCGATACGCGTGTACTTCTATTCTGTCGATTAATTTTTTTATTTTTCTTTCACGTGTTGTATTTTTTTAATTCTATATTTTTTCTTATTTTATTTTTATAATTTCTTTTCGCATCGCGTTATTATAAACAAGTGCAATGTCGAGTCAGTGCTCTGTAGATAGCTTTTACAATAGGTGCATGTACAAAAAGTGCAAGAATGGGAAATCGCTTGGGAAACGGCTATTCAGATTCCCAAAGCAAGATGCAAGATGCAAAACGTGGATATGCAATACAGGTAAGTCTCTATGCAATTATTATGTCAATTGTATATTGACATGCTGACAACGAAAGATCCGGGTATATGTTACGTATAGAGCTGGAAAAAAAACTGGATACCTGAATATCTAGATATTCGCCCTCTTTCCGTTGAATACGAGTCTGCGGGTAATTTGATAATTCGGGTACCCGTATGTTTGGAATCGCACTCATTAAATCACGCGAAAAAATTGTTACTTAATCTTTCCGGAAAATTGCTTAATCCTTAAATCGATCTTAATTTGTATTAAATATTAAATGCTTAAATTTCGTTTCGGGAATGAATAGCATATTTCTTAGAAACATCGCGAGACAGAAAAACGATGTCTTGTTTTTGCCTGTACTGATTCTCGTTTATCTCGGGTCCCCGGGAGTGCGCGAGGTAAACACTCGGGACAAAGTGAGATATTTCGGCGAAAACAGCTGATCGGTTGTCGACTCTGAGTTCAGCTGAGCCGTTGATACTCGCCAAATTAGCTGCTTTCTCGGGCTGTCGACAGCTGATTGGCCCTGCGAATTTTTCGGCTCGTTGCCGGGAGTCCGGAGTTCGAAAAACTTTCGAGATTCACGTAGATAAAACCTTCGGATCTCCGCGCGCGGGCCGGCACTTGATCGCAGTACTTCTCGGTCACAGAGAGTGTGCGATTTTTTATACAATTCCGTACTCTAAAGTGTGCGATTCTTACAAAATCTAACGATTTCGGTCGGTCAGATTCGACACAATCAAATTATTACACGGAGACACGTATTCACGTATATACAGAGTACCTAATGAAACAAATTCTCACGCTTCAAAAATATAAAATTTATGAAAAAATACTTGTACAAAATGTTGTAATTTCTTACAATTTAGTTTACCAAGATAGATTAAATTTATTAAAATAATTATATAATAAAAAAATCTAATAAGCTATAAGTACTCCAAAATAAAAAAATAATACTAGATTAATATTAATTTGTCTCTTTTATTAATTTCTTTCACTTTTTAATATTCAAGCAACTTAACTCTTAATTACCACAGTTGCGCACCTTCAAATTCCATACTGGTGCGAATTGGGACTCCGCTTGTTTGAATCACTGTAGCTCCGTTGCCAGTTGGAATAAACAAATTTTAATCTGTAATACCTTTTTCAGGAAAAACATTTCCGAGAAATCGATTGGCTATAGTGAAGTTGAGACAAAAATATGTTTATTTA
>NW_020220815.1:0-1333 GCF_003070985.1 Temnothorax curvispinosus | reverse complement strand
TCGCTACTGAATGGTTTGCTTTTCTTCTTGGGTCGTGATCGCGAGCTCGTTATAAATGGGTGCGAGTTTATTAAAATTCTATTTAATATGTCCCTGTTACAAGCTTTTCTCGAGAATTTCCTCGAAAAATTTTGTCGATATTGACGGAAGTGTTTGTTTCGTGCCTCAGCAGCTTTCTCCGATAGTCGCCTAATATGGGTACTAGTGCGTGCGAAATAACCGTAGCTCCGTGGATTAAAATTTTATGAATTGTAGGTGACATTGGATGCCAGTCATATAAATTAACGTAAAAATGAGCTGTTTCGATCATTCTCAATTTGCACGCTTTACTTAGCCTGTATTACATTCTCTTAAATTCGATATAGTCTGTGGAAAGCTCCACTTAATGCTGAATTTTGATTCATAGAGAATCAACACTTTTACAGGAGGAATATGCGAGAGTAAAATCGAAGAACACTGTTTACTTAACATTTTCCATCGCTGATATTTACGTAATAAAATAAATACTCGCGGTGAATCCAAGCAAGAGGTTTGAAGAGCTTTTCTTTGAAGCGTTTCATAAAGTATGCGCGGTTACGTACGATCGCAAATACGTTTGATAAACGGCTCATACTATGGAGATGAAGGAAAGCTTGACGAGCGTACGCGGAAGTACTATAAAGAACAATACGATTCCATAAACGAGTCGCAACGTTTATTCGGAAGTCATACCGAGATCACGCCTGATCTATCAAATTTTTCTCACGACTCTATATAACGTATTTTCGCTGGTCTCACACGTAGTGCGCATCAGACGCGGATGCTCGGCATTCACAAACACGTAAATTCCTTGCACGAGATCTGCATTCAGGTCGCGGAAAGAAAATTGGGCGATATATGACATCGTTTTGTTCAGATTCTTCGTGGCTCACAATCAGATTTACTTCGATTTATTACGAGATAAGGAAAAAATATATGTTATAGTTATAATTCAAGAAGACTGCATAAGGCTTTAGTCATTCTTCTCACGTCTCCATTAAAGATAAAACATTTCATCAACATGTTCGTGTGAAATTTACGAGATCTAGAACGTTGGAAATTACATATTATACTTTTCTTTTATTGCGATCGACCCGACTGATTCTTCCTTTATCTCTCTTATTTCCTCTTTTTACGTTTTCGTGTCGTTCATCCTGTATCGTCGCCGATAAGCAGCGTAGCTACTGGCACGCAACGTTTTGTAACTGCGCAGGGCATGCATTTGCTTTTCTCTAAACATCGACCTTGAGCAACCATTTGATATTTTTTTCCCATCTCTTCTTCAATCTCTCTCAACCTTTTTCGTTTCTCTAAT
>NW_020220814.1:0-1535 GCF_003070985.1 Temnothorax curvispinosus | reverse complement strand
CTAAGGCCGGTACTCATGCGGATTATTAAATTAAAAAAAAAATTGGAGCTGAAAGAACTCAAAATTATAAGTTCAATCGATTTTCAAAACTTCAAAATTTTTGAAACTATACTGGCAGATTTCAAAATTTTGAAAGATCTTGCTCCGGCATGGCACATCTGCGGGTAAATCAGATCCGCGCCGTGTGAAGCGGCCCTTAGTTTCTCGAGCGTGCCGACAGATGGCGCGCCGATCGATCTCGCCGCTACGCGCTACGTTGTTGTTTGTTGTTGTCTTCGGCGTCGATCGACGACGTGTGACAACGTGCGAAATCGCCGGCGGTCTTGACGCGATAATTTCGCGGAGATATTTGCGGATATTCACCGAAAACCGGAGTAGATCGATTTGGCGCGCGATCATGTCGAAGATAGCGGCCTACGACACGCACGACGACGGCCCGGGATTCGTGGGCATCAGATTTTGCCAGGAGTGCAATAACATGTTGTACCCGAAGGAGGATAAGGAGAACAAGGTGCTCATGTACGCGGTGAGTATACGTCGCAACCGACGACGGATTTTCCTATTTGGTGTCTAGCAGTCGAAACCTGGAAGATTTCCATGACCGCTATACACTTCTTTAAATAAAAAAAAAGGACAGAAAATATCATTTTTTAAGAATTTAACGAAATTCCAGAAAAGTCACAAAATTCCATGACATTTTCTATCCTTTTTTATCTAAAGAAGTGTATAGCGGTCATGGAAATCTTCCAGGTTTCCATGACCGCTAGATACAGTATTGTAAAAAGGAGGGAAAGAAAAAGAAAGAAACGAGGGAACTTTGAATTGCACGACGTAAATTTAAATTATTTTACATATAATTACGTAATAATTATTGCGAATCGTACGAGAAGGAATTGTAATGGGGATGCTTGTGTTTTCACAGTGCAGAAATTGCGACTTCAAGCAACTGGCGGACAGCAACTGCATCTACGTGAACAAGATCATGCACGAAATCGAGTGAGTTGAAAATAAGTCGCTCAGAGAATTAATTAGTATCTATTATTATTATAAACATGGTTAAACGTCAAAACGCTTCGCATTGAAATGCGTATCGTGTGCAGAGGGGAAAGAGACGTGTATCATTTTGTGCACGAGTATCTTTGTTATACAAAATGATACAGCTTTCTCGTCGCGAAACTCAAGTATGCAAGGGGCCTGGCGTTAAGTACGCGCTAATCGCTTATTTTTCTTTCAGCGAGCTAACGCACATCGTCGCCGATGTGATATCGGATCCTACGCTGCCGAGGACCGAGGAACACCCATGCCCGAAGTGCAATCACAGAGAAGCTGTATTTTTCCAGGCGCAAACTAGACGGGCTGAGGAAGAAATGAGATTGTATTACGTGTGTACGAATCAGCACTGCACCCACAGGTGGACGGAGTGAACGAACGTCCGGTGCACCTATGTCCCGCTCGCTATTTGTAACTTAATTCTAATCTTGTAAACTGTGTACAGAGTTGCGTGTGTGTAAGTATGTGCTTGGAAGGGGATGCAT
>NW_020220813.1:0-1330 GCF_003070985.1 Temnothorax curvispinosus | reverse complement strand
TCCGATCGAAATAATTATCTGGAATAAAAGCATCGTATCGACTAAATTGTAACGATGCACCCCTTATGACAACGCATCGTCCCCGGCTACCACCCGCCGGGAGCCGCCCGACCGATTCCCCGTCGGGCGTGCACAGGGCGCGGTGCGCCCACATTTTTTTAAAGACTTGAAACGCACCGTGTGCGCGGGAAATCCGCCGCACCGGTGTCCTCCCGCACGACGCCGACGAGCGCCGAAGCAAGCCGATCCCCGCCGAAGCGAGCACGCGGGATCGCGCCGCTCCCCACCACAGCACCGTCGCCTGACGATCGGCCTCCCTCCTGCCAAGCTTACCGCGCCGAGCGGTATAAAAAGCCGGAGCGCTCGACGAAAAAGACACTTCGTCTTTACCACGGCTTTCCGCCAAGTCCTGACGAAGATACCTTCCAACTCCTAGGGCAACACGCACAACAAGGTCTAGAGTTCTGGTTCTCGACTGAGGGTTCTCAGAGTGTTCCCGAGCTCCCTGATACTTACCCCGACGACCACGGTACCGCGGGGTCGAGCGTGCTCGGCCTCGCCGCGAGGGTTCTCACAACCGTGATCCCGGGATTCCGCCATCCTCCGATGCAATTTACCGCGCTATCTTACCCGTGCATTATATACAGCGTTCTGATAGCTATAGTCGCGACCCGCATGTAATATACCGCGTTCCGTACATAATCACCCGCGTCCCGTATGTAAGCTACCGCGTTACGTTATCATCGTATATCTGACTGTATGTATTAATCTGTTTCCGCATTCCGCATGTAAAATACCGCGTTCCGCATGTAAGCTACCGCGTTACGTTATCATCGTATATCTTACTGTATGTATTAATCTGTTTCCGCATTCCGCATGTAAAATACCGCGTTCCGTTATCGTCTATCTGTATATACGCCGCGACGGTCCCCGCACTGTTAAAGACCGCGCTGCGTTATCCCCGCCTCGGCGTGCCGCAGTCCGAGGCGAAGACTCGAGTCCCGATATTGCATATACCGAGTCGCATTGCACCGGCACTGCCGGCCACTATAACCGACCGCGTCTAAGTTTGTAATACCGGATCCGAGGATTGTATAATATATTTCGTATCAGAATTTTGAATAAATTGTATGTTACTGTCACATTGCAAATTTATTATCGTCTCTGGGCCTTTCATCGAACTCCCGATCCTGTAAGCCAGTCCGCGTTCGATAAAGTCAGGCCGTTACATGGCGCCCGAACAGGGACCGTTTTGATTCGTTCCGAGAGACGGTAATCAAGGTGCATCATGCCGAAAGCGTGGATATACACGTTATCAAAAAGCCAGCTC
>NW_020220812.1:0-2500 GCF_003070985.1 Temnothorax curvispinosus | reverse complement strand
GGAGATGGCAACATCGCCGGTGAAATACCACTACTTTCATCGTTTCCTTACTTACTCGGTTAGGCGGAGCGCGTGCCCCGAGGGCTTCGTGCCCCGGCGGTCACGGTGTTCTAGAGCCAAGCGTGTCAGAGTGGCGTGAGGCCTCGCGGCCGATCGCCGTTAATACTCCCGCGTGATCCGATTCGAGGACACTGCCAGGCGGACTGCGTTTCAAAATTCACTGCCAATACTGAAAATCTATAATTTACGTCATGTATACTATAGATTTTTAGTACTGGCAGTGAAAATCGAAATGCAACGTATATTAAACACTAAACACATATTTCATGTCATTGAGATCGCATTACGACAATCTTGGAATAAAATTATACGGTTTAGTTATATTTTTATAAAATTTTAATCAAAATTTTAGTTTTATAAAATAGCTGGATATTAGGCACAGTTTCCCTGTTAAAAATAACTAGACTCAGTTTTCACTGAATTGTAATGCCAAATGTTTGTTATAACGTGTTTCTAATAAATTTTGTTTATTTATAGTAAATTTGTTGTTGTATCAATTTTTTTGAAGGTAGATTTTAAAAGAGTAACGTCGAACATGTCGAAAACACCTTATTAATCTTGCAATAACATTATTTTTTTTGTTTTTCTTTCTTTTTTTTTTTCAACAATGTCATACAAATGTACGTAACATGTTTAAAAGTTTTACTCGTAATAATATATACTCATTATATTACTCTTGGGGGAAAAAAAAAAGTATAAAATGCAATACTTGTAAAAAGTGACGAGTTATACAAACCCCACATTATATGACATTACCATTTTTATTTTTTACTGTGTACATAATAGAAATGTACATCATATGGCACCTGATAAATAGACTATACTAAAATTTTATCTTAGTTTTACGTGCAACAAAAAGCGACTAAGAATCTGTAAAGTAGATTGACTGCAAAATAAAAGTTCATAAACTGACCTTACGCAGTAAGCGATACACACTAAATCTTCAATTTGATGTATGACACTTTGTACTACGCTGCCGCTTTATACGTCAAGTTAGAGTTAAATTAAAGGTCCAGCAGCTAGTAATTACACTGCTATACTCCAAGTTGTAACACTTGACAGGCTAAATATCGTGATTGTTTATATTGCCCTACTATCTCACAATACCCGCACTTTCTCTAAATTCAATTCATTGAATTACATTGAAAAAGATGTATTGAGTATGCAAAGAAATAAATAAATCGTGGAATTATGTAGGACATTTTTGCAGATATTACGCTATTTTATTTTATTATTATTTCTAATTACATAAATAAATAATAACACATTTATGTTACACATTATAATGTTACGCTGTTATCATAATTGATTTTTATTAAAATGTATGCTTACACATATACATGTATATACAGTAAGGTGCATTAATTCGCTGGGTCAGCCTGACTTATATATATATATAATAGCCTGACTTATTGGCGTAAAAAATGCAAGGTGAAATAAAAAGAAAAAACTACCCCCATACAGCACAAAATATTTTAAAAATATTTTTTAGAAAAATTAAAATAATTCACAAAAATATTTTTCGAATGTTTCCATGTCTGCCAGATCATGTCAAAAAAATATTTTCAAAAATATTTTTAAAAGATTGCAAATAAATATATTCAATATTATTTGTAAAAATTTTTAGAAATATTGCTACAAAAAATAAAATGTTTAACCCAATAAGCAATAATTGTTTCACGTTTAAAAGATTTTTTTCATGTTTGAAAAATAATATACATCTTTACATTTTATCTTTACATCTTTGGAAAATATTATTTTGTATATCAATATTATCGCAGCAGTGTTGGATGAGCCTCACGTTGTATTGCTCTGGGAAAGATATGTCTTGCGAATGTCATGATTTTACTTTACCAAAGGTCTGCTTATATTAGCCGCCAAATGAAATTTACTTACGAGTTTAGTCTTATCATTATGCGCCGCTTAGCGGCGTTGTTACAAACTCGCACGGAAAGATGCGCTACCATGCATTTTTCTTAATTAAGAATATTTTATAATATTTTAAAAATATTTAAAGAAAGATTATAAAACCAATAATAAATAAATTAAAAATATTTTTTTAATATTTTGGAACGACATTATAAAACAATAATCATGTAGATATTAGGTTGGCAACCAAGTTCCCGCCGTTTTTTTTTTAATTTTAACATTTCGCATGTCATTAAATGTTTTTGGCATAATGTTTTAAATTATTCGAGGTTCAAAAGTGTGGAGCATGGGTTTTGCATGCTTCAAGTGACAACAACAAAAATTAACGAGCCACAATCTCCGCTGGTTTGCTTGCTCGTCACCGGACTCTAATCATGGACACAAGCAACGATTTCTTTACCGAATCGTTACTAGCGACGAAAAATGCGGTGCCTGTACATTAATATGAAGCAGGACAAGCAATGGCTTAGCCCCCCGGTAAACAAGCGACACCGCGCGTGAAACAAGATCT
>NW_020220811.1:0-1416 GCF_003070985.1 Temnothorax curvispinosus | reverse complement strand
TCTATTATAATTATATAATTGACATATACTAAATATCCCTCATTAAGTATCGCTCTCTCACCCCACCTTATACACACATCTACGTAGCTCGTACACTCAAAAATTCCGAAAATAGGGTTTGTATAACCAGATGAAGTTTCTTGACGACTAGACACAGTATCCCTTCATATGATATGTGCCACGTTATGCTTAACCATTTCGTAAGCGCATTACGTAAAAAAAAGTATTACAAGTAGGGTACACAATCCTCACAATAGAGTATTTAATAAAAAACAGAAAGAACAATTTGCCCAAAACTTACTGAAAAACTTCAGTTAACCTATATTTTGGACTAAGCACAAAAAATCTGCGAAAGATTTGTCTATCCAGTTTGCTAGCCAAACTAAATTGAAATAGCCCGAAAAATGGAATAAAACCGAGCTTGCTAGTATAAACTGGTGTGACGTCACGCATTCTTTCCAAAATTTCCTTCAAAATTGATCATTTATTAATTGTCTTTCATTTTAAAACCTTTTGCCTCTGTCTCGATCTTAATTCTATTTATCTATAAAGGAATCAAGTAACTCGGACGTCGCAATCGCCTTCTGCCGAAACTTATCATACAATAGATAGTAATTTAAGCACAACTCGGCAGCGTCGGAAATATCGGCAGAAATCAAAGAACAGAAAAAGATCTGGTTTCATCTTCGGCAACGAAGCGTCCAACTGATAACGCGAGAAAAATACTCAGGTTACCAGTCGCAAATATTTGCCGAATGATCTAAGTGTCCTCGGAATCCTCTGCAAGTTAGATAATTTTAACCAATGACAGCTGGAGAAACCTCCCAAAATTGCCTCTCTATTCGCCTATCAACAAATCGCAACAAGCAAATTCGGCTAGCGTTCAAAGTTGCCATATAAAAACCGCGTACTCAGCCGGAACAATTAATTATTTTTCTAATCCTTCAAGTTTTATTCTCGATCGTACTTTTAATCGTTCTTTCAATCCATCATACTAATTTCAGTGGGCCTGTTTCCTGAGATTGCCTGAGAACTGTGCCGGCTGACTTGCTAGACTTGACGAATAGTCATTGACGATTTCACGAGGGGATTTCTCCTACAAGGAAACCAGCATAGCGATAGTAAGCTAAACATACGTTATTAATATATCTGAGCGAAAAATAAAATTGTAATCCCTCTTTAATTCCCAAAATTTGTGAAGATTGTATATCAGATTAATTACTAAATTCAAACACAAGTGTTATAAATCCAATCCAACCATCAATTTACCTTTTCCGTCGCATGCGTACTTAATTAAAATAAACACTATACAAAGCTAGTAAACTCAATAATAGTTCATTACTTTTTGGACATTTTCTCGAATTACCTTATTATTACTTTCCTTCAATTCCCGTGAATCACAGCCGGTTTCCGGCT
>NW_020220810.1:0-5379 GCF_003070985.1 Temnothorax curvispinosus | reverse complement strand
GAGGCTCAGCGCGATGAATCTTTGGTCCAACACTTGCATGTGTAATTGATAAAGAAAATTAATCAGTCAAATCTGCGATTAAGTCTTGACGATTTTGTGTTTATATTTCTACCAATGTAGATTAATTTAAATCTCGGTTTATAACTTACTTTTCATCTTTTTCGAGTTCTAAGAATTAGAAAAAGATGAAAAGTAAATTAAACCGAAATTTAAGTTTTAATCGTGTTTTTTGTGTACCTCTGCAATCATCTCGCATCGACCTTTAACATTTTTAAGAAATGTTAACGCAAATATCAGAAAGATCCATCAGAATTATGATATTTAATGAATTCTAAGAAGCAGAAAAAGATAAAAGGTAAATTAAATCGAGATATTTAAGTTAATCTGTATTAATATATAGAGATGGACATTAGCCGTCTTTTTTGTACCTCTGTAATCATCGCTACAGCCTTTAACATTCTTATAAGGAATGTCGTCGCAAATGTCAGAAAGATCCGCCAGTCGTCAGAATTATAAAATTTAATGGATTTTAAAAAGAAGAAAAAGATAAAAAGTAAATTAAATCGAGATTTAAGTTAATCTGCATTAATGTAGAAATGAATATTTTGGTCGTCTTTCTTATGTACCTTTGCAATCGTCGCCTCGGTCTTAACATTCTTAGGAAATGTCGTCGCAAATCTTAGAAAGACCCGTCAGAATCACGGAATTTGGATAAAATCTCGAGCGTGTTATTTGTTTGCGTTTAAATGCATGCGGTTTAACGAGTATTAATATCTTACCGGTTATCGTGTTTATCAGCGATACCGGCGAATTAGATTTTTCAAGTTTAACAGGGTGCTCTCGAACGGTGTAACAACGAACACCGATCGAAGAAAAAACTCAATAGTTTTTGAATGAAAGATAATAGTAATCAATCACGCCGATAGCGTATCATTTTCGCATGTTCTTAATGCTATTTTCATACGATTACTTAAGATATAGCCAAACAATAATGCGGCGTAATACATAGAAAAGAAAAAGTACATCCGGAGATATGTTAAAGATTTTCAGTGATTTTTCAAAATTATCTTCTACCCAAAAACCATTTCATATTTACGACATTAGTTAAACATTTGTACCAATTATGCATACCTTGTTACAAAACATTAAATAAATCAAAATTATCTATTCGATTTACAATAATATTTTGAACATAAAATATTAGATCTTCCTTTCTTTCTCTCTTTTGAAAAAATCTTGTGAGATATAGATCGTCATTATAATTGAAAAAATTCTTAAATCTCAAATTTTTTAATCTTGAAAAGTAAAATTCACGTATACTTGAATTTAATACAATGAATGAAGTTTTTGTGGTTCAGTTTTATTTCGAACCTGAATTTCGTAAGAATTAAAATCGAATTTCATTAAAATCAATCTTATTTTATATAATATACGAAAATTGCAAATGCGGCTATAATTATAAAATAATCAATTTAAAGGAAAATCTGTTTTTAAAAAATTGGAGATTTTGAAACATCCTGTATATATATCTCCGTTTATATCTATATACTTTTCGACCTTTATAAGCCTCAAAATAATTGATTCTCTCATTTCGGTTCGGATTAATTTCCATCGATAATGAATTAAACGATAGGTTTTTCCTCGTTGTAAAACTATTTTTTAACTATAATACTGCGAACAGATTATTTGCATAGATGGATAACGATTCACGTGAGTGTGGATTTACCTAATACCATACACCTTGTAACGCTAATGTTTTTTTTTACGAGAAGTATAAATAAATAAAAAAGTAACAGCGAATATACGATTACTATGAATTGCAAATAAATTGCGGTAAATTTCTAAGAAACAGGTTTATAATGATGCTGTTTTTTTTACCGTCCACAAAATAGATACAAAACGATTGCTGCCAATTGAAGATAAATTATACACTACAAATAATAACAGCTTCGTGCCAGAAGTTTCCCCGTTTTTCTATCAGCTTCTGATTCAGATAAAATGCCACATTTTTTACAAAAAAAAAAGGGGGGGAATATACAATTTGTTGTTCGGTTCGCCATACGGTAGAATCCGATAAATATGTATAAGTATTTCGTTGAAAAATAAATATATCTTCATTGAGATCCCGGATTAGGGAAATACCAAGAATCGTGACCTAGTCTTTTACTGTAGTTTTCGTGTGCAATTATCTCGTTTGTAACACATTAAGGCTTCCACGAATCCTACTAGTAGGATCTTCTACCTACTGTCATAATGTAAATTTTATTTTTATTAAAAGCTTTAAAACTTCATTATTTGGAGTACATGAAAACGAAGCCCCAACGATCGTGTTTTTAATCATTCGGTGGATCCTTTTGAAATTTATAGTTTTTATACGAGTCGTCCAGTAGCTATCACAATATAACATTATAATTGTAGAATTTAAATCAGAGATCGAGCTGCAATACCTCATGAACTACAAGCGATTAAATTTTCGTAATTAAATAAAAATATGTAGAAAGATACAGGTTATTCTCGTTGCTATACTCTGCTATATATTTTTTTACGTATCACAATATCAAATAAAATAAAAAGCATAGCCATAAATAAAATTTGATACAAAACAAAATATACTTTTTCTTATGTACAAGAGAAATTTATGTATGCTTGCACATAAATTCATATTTTAATTACAAATACAGATTTTTAAAAAATTTTATACAATATGAATAAATATATAAGAAATAAATGTGTAATATATGAGAGTATTGGCAATTGTAAAAGCAAGCAACAAGCTTATCTCAAAAAGAGGAAGTGTTACATTTATCTAAGCCACGATACTTCCAATTTTGAGTGTTTTGCTTGATATTTGCAAGAGAATAAATTAATATCGAAAGAAAATAATATTAATAATTATAATAAAATAATTGAAGGGTACAGAGGAAAAACGATCAAAGTCCACTTTTTATCGAAATTGATCTAATGCTATCTCGTGGTATTTTCAAAGAACTTTTATAATTCTTATCTGTTTTGATCAAGAACAGTTACAAGTCATTCGAAATAAGTCCGAAAGATGTACCACGCTAGGGAAAAACGATCCTAATTCACGCGCTTGTGAAGAACCATCAGAGTCAGACGTAAACACTAACAAGGAGAACTTGGGGGCTGCGGAATTCGGTCTTACAACAATGGTATATACGAAGCTAAAATATTTTTTTGTTAGTAATTCTTGAATAGCTGGCGAATAGCCAATAATATTTTAGGTACACACTCAGGGAATCTCTTACAAACTGTTAACGTATGATTCATATCTGCGTTTCGCAGCCCGTAAGTTCTCTTTGTAAGTAAATACACTATGCATTCCGATATTCACTGCCAGTATTTTTTTTTCAATAGTTTCCTAAAATATCTGATGTCTTGAAACTTAAAAATGCGTTTTTCTCGAAATTATCCCGGAGGGACATTGATCGGTTTTCCCCTGTACCCTTCAACTGTAATAGAATAAGTAATTAATAAAATAATGTACAACAATAAAAAATGTGTGTTTATGTTTGTTTAAACAGATATCTGAGGATCAGACTAAACACAAGATGATCACTCGTGAAGCATTTGCCATATTGGCTATTGCTCTGGGCAGCGTTTCCACTTTACATTGCCCAACAAATCAGTCATGCAACTGTGCTCCGAGTGTCGATGGAGGAATCGAGATAAACTGTATAACGAAGAATGACTCCTCGTTTCTCGTGAACATTCAACAAGGCCAATTTATAAAAGTACGTCTCTACTAGTTACGAGCGTTTTGCATTTATTAAGACACAGTTACAGAGATCTATGCGAAAAATTAAATTATTCGTCCCAGCCATTCCAAGACCTTTATATTCAAAGACCGGGTGATTCAGAGAACCCATGCCAGCCTTTTTTTTATATGACGTGACAGGAAGGAAAAAAATTTGCATTACTAACGGGCACCTAAAGTAATCATCGATGATGGTTCTTCGAACATGGTTCGGTTCAGTTTGGCAGTTGGTTTGGCTGCGCTGTAATTTTGACGACATTCAAAAACGACTGGCACGAGTGTTCTGAATTACCCGATGTACTAAAAAATTTGGAATAGACCACAAATTGATTCTTAGCCAGCAATATTATAAAATAGAGATGATAAATTCTTCGTAACTCATCATTCTTTTTAATATTTGATGGAATCTCTCATTCTTTAATTTTTTCTTTAATCAATCATTCTACAGAAACAAATATAAAAAATTTAAGAATGAATATATAAATTTATGAATATTCGTCATCTGATTATCTGATATATTTTCTATTCTGTCCTCGTTTTTTAATTTTTTCAGAAAAATATTTGGAACTATAATACCATTTAAAAATTTTTAAAAAACATAGAAAATCTCTGCGTTATCCTAAAATATTTTCATAAATTTTTTATACTCTTTTTTTTTAATGAATCAAATTTGCATCAGTGGGTGTTTTCTTTTTTACACAGATCGTATGCATTAATTCTCCGGAATGGTCAGATTTCCACTTGGACGTGTCGTCCTTGCCGGAATTTAAGACTATCAAAACGATGTTCTTCTCCAGGTGTGATTTACCGACTAACAACAGTTTAGGCAAAATCACGCAAACGATAGGAATCACCGGCGTGGAAAAATTGGTCTTTCAATCGTACAAGAATTTGAGCTTCGCCCTGGTCAAGCATCATTTGGATGACTTCGAAAATTTGAAGTCACTGTCCTTAACGAGCAACAATGTGTCCTATGCAGATAAAGATCTATTAGCTGGTCTAGTCAACTTAACGAACCTCAACTTGCGCGACAACAATTTACACCAAGTTACAGGATTTTTCAACTACACCCCCGGACTGCAGTTGCTCGAATTGGGTGACAATGCTCTGCAATCGATAGAACCAGGCACATTCGACAATCTGAAAAATCTGACGTTTCTCAACTTATGGAAAAATCATTTAACCGAGCCTCGATCGGGAATTTTCGACGAGCTCGTCGCTCTCAAGAGCCTCGATCTCAATATGAATTACATGGTCAAGTTACCGGAAGACATCTTCGCGAAGCTCGAAAACCTCGAGGTTCTCAACTTATCTCGAAACAATTTCACAAATTTACCGAAGAATCTGTTACAAAATAACACGAAACTACGCAATTTCACTCTGTTTGACAACAAGCGAAATATGACAACCTTGCCAGATGCATTTTTCGCTAATTTAACGAAACTGGAGATGTTGAAATTGAAAAGGAACGGATTTGTCACGCTACCGGAAGATCTCTTCTGGGGATGTACTTCGCTAATTAATATCAATTTGGAACGAAACTATCTTCGAACCTTACCTAGATACATATTCCGGGATTTGAAGGGACTCAAAATTTTGGAATT
>NW_020220809.1:0-9356 GCF_003070985.1 Temnothorax curvispinosus | reverse complement strand
CCCCGCAGCACTCTCTTCCACACTTCCTCATTCATTCCTATCATACATGCCCATCTCTCATCAAAATAACTTCTCCACAACCCAATCTCTTCACATTCTTCCTCACACAGTTTCTCAATCACACATGGCCATTCCAGGTTGTCGAATGCACCCTGGAAGTCCACAAAGATTCCCAACACATACTTGTACTCGGATTCATTCACGCACTCACGCACGTTATTCCACGCACTCTCAGTCGAACGTCCCCTCACAAACCCGTGTTGTGCCTCACACATTCTCCCACTCATCAATCGCTCCAGCCTATTCACCATCATTCGCTCCAACACTTTCCCAAGCACAGACAACAGGCTGATCGGTCTGTAAGACCCGGGATCCGACCGCACTTTCTCTGGGGATTTCAGCAGTACAACTACTCTCGCTTTCTTCCACACCTTTGGAAAGCAGTTGGTACTCAGACACACATCATACACTCTCTTCATACCGGAATTGCGCGCCAAACGGCACGCACCATTTCCGCCGTAATTCCATCTAACCCGGGTGCCTTACCCACTTTCATCGCCCTCACAGCCACATCCACTTCATTCCACTCGAACGTTCTTTTAGTCATCTCTCTCTCTGCCAATTGTACATCTTCCATTCCCGTGTCCGGGAAGAAGCGATCTAGCAGCACATTCGCACTCTCTTCCCACGTACTCGTTGTCCTGTCACCCACTTTCATAGCACTCAGTCTATCACGTCCGTACTTACCCATGCACACTTTATACACATCACCCCACGGATCCCGATTTCCCTTGTCACTCACGAACTGTCTCCAGTTCTCCTCTTTCACTCTCCATATCGCTCTCTTGTACTCTCTGAGAGCACGTTTGTACACATTCAAACATCCTTCCATTCGACTTCGATCTCTCCCTCTCATTCGCTGGTAGGCACGCCTACGCTTCCTCACATCCTTCTTCATGCGCTCAAGCTCATTCGTCCACCACACAAGCTTCCTCGCAACCCCATACACTCGCCTTTTCATTCTATTATCATTTGCCCTCAGGATCCATGTTGTGACGCGTTCCGCCAAGCTATCCGCGTCGCAGTCATCCATCACATTCACAGCATCCTCCGAAGCATACTCCGCTAGATCGCTCATGTAACCCTCCCAGTCCACGTCTTTACACACCCATCTACGCATACCTTCTCACCATAGGTCATACGTATCAGCAACACATTATGGTCGCTGATACCCCAATCGCTCTTGACTCCCCATTCGTACCGGCACCCCCCAAGCGCATCGCTTACGAGAGTCACATCAATGTCGCTTTCCCCATTGGGTCCGCTAAACGTGTAACTCTCGCTCGGCTCATTCAACACAATCATACCATTCGCGACAATCCACTCCTCAAGCATTCTGCCACGCATTTCGCTTTCTCTACTGCCGCCCCTACCCTTACTGTACCATAAGGGAGAGACGGCATTCGCATCCATACCCACCAACACACGCTTTCCTCTGGTTACCATTCGCACCCTGTCCATGTACGCCAGGTACGGCTCGATGTCCTCACCGAACCGGCAGTACACGGACACCACATACATCTCGCCGAAGTCTCCCTTCAGCCATACACACACGCCATACTCATCCGAGCACTCCCTTACACACAACACATCGAGACTGGGATCATTCACCACCACTGCTGCTTTGACATACTCGCTCTCACTCACAATCACATCCATTCGTAGCGGGAGTCCAACTACCCTTCCATCCTTCACACACGGTTCCTGCAGCAGTGCCACACTCACTCTACGTTCACACAACATTTCACCCAGATCACACATTACCGCATACGCTCTTTGACAATTGTACTGTACCACATTCATACTCGAGACACCCTGCGGGTCCTGCCTAGCCATGGTCAATGGTGCCCGCATACCTGTCCTTGGCTATCTTATACGAGGGGCACCCCACATCATTAACCGCGTGACTCGCCGGCCGCCCTCGTCTTTTGCAGACCGCGCATACTTTCGGCCCTGTCGCGTTTGGACACTTGTCCTGTCGATGGCCGTCGAGGCCGCAGTGGGAACAGGTATCATTCGCCGCTTTACAATATTTCGCGACATGACCTAGATCCAGACATCTATAGCATCTGGTCAACGACGTAAAGTCCGCGACCCTACAGCTCCTCCAACCTACATAGATACGCGACGCCTTCTTAAACCTGTCGCGCATACCAGGCGTCACTTCTACTACCCAGTTTACCGTCTCTTCGTCGCCTTTACCCAGTTTAAATCTGAATATGACTTCCTCCAAATATGTTCCTTCTCCTATCCCTTGGAGGAGCTCCGGGTTTTGCCTAGCTATCGGTTGGCGGACACCATCGACCTCCAACCCCCTGGGCACGTCATACAAAATGATACGGGGCCTTCTGGCCGTCGGCAGAGCCGCCGTAAGCCCCTTTTCCCTAATAGCCTGATTGGCGACTAACTTATCCACATCCTCCTTCGCATGTGCCTGTATTATGACTCTGCCGTCCCTGGTCTTTCTAACATTTTTAATCCTAATGTTAGACGCTACCGGATCAATCGCCTCCAGCAGCGTCTTTCTCACCTCGTCCACCGATCTACCTTTTTCGGCCTTACTGGCCACGACCACCGAGTAATCCCTATCTCGTGGCCTTGCCTTGCTCGGTTCCGGCACCGCATAGGCCCCCGCCTCGGTCCTGCGACGAGGCTCTTTCTGCCTGTTCACCACATCGGCAAACGTCGCTGGCGGTGGTCGGTTCGCCTTCGACCTCTCCGCCAGACGACCCCTCAAGAACGTGTTTTCACACCCCAGCTGCATGACCAGCTTGCTGGTCTCGCTGAACAGCGCGGAGACTTTTTGTGCCGCTGTCTTGCTGAACTTCGCATTGGGGTCCGACAAAATGCACTCCAACTTGAGTCTGATGTCATGCATCGTTTCAGCAGCCATCATCTCTCTTTTCGCCGCTCCGTCCCGAACAAAGACGTCGTCGTCATCAGACTCGCTGTCTTTCGCGTTCTCGTTGTCACCCAACATGGGCAAGACCGAGTTCGCCCGCTGCTGGCCGGTCTCTCTGGCCATCCCTCCTCCTACAATTTCATTCGACTCGCTCTGCGTGTCCCTAACCGATGTCTGAGAGCCAGGCGGGCTCCTCCTCAACTTCCCACTACGTGGGAACGTACGTTGAAGGGGATCACCCACCAAACTCTCATCGTCCGTCCCTGTCTCGTCTAATGTCTGCGTATTCGCCCACTTTTTTAGTTCGTGCGTGGGTGTCTTATCCACGACCTTTACGTCAACTTTAGACAGTGCCACCGACACTGCCTTCGTGATCGCTTTCTGTCCAGACACCTTGTCGCTGCCTGTCACCGTCTTTGTCACAGTCTTATCCGTATCCGTAGCCTTGTCCATTTCCGTTTTTGCCTTTTTGTCACCAGTTTTTTGTCCGTCCGGGTTGGGGGTGTTTTTAGTGGTCTTCATAATGCATGTACTCTAAATGTTACGACGGTTCGGCCATCATGGCAGCCCATACGCGTATGGGCATCTATCCCCGCCGTTTCAAAGCCCTAGTTAAACTGCATGAAAACTGAGAAGCAGCTTGTCGGGTGATCAGCCCTATTCATGCAGACGTGACTCTATAAAAAGGTTATGTAATTTGATGCTAAAGGTTTAACGTCACCCCTACTGATTGAGCACGTATGCTCCGAGACACCGCCCACTCAAAGTTCGGGCTAGACGTTGCCAGTGTATCTTCCCACTAGCAGGATATGAGGAAATAGTGATCAGTTAATCCTCCACACATGCGCCCGGGGGGGCCAACTTCAACTCCCGAATAGGCTCCGCCCGGATACGGACAGCGGTTCTTCCACATTGAACATGCGGTTTTACATGGACTTTAATGGCACTAGGCCAGAACTTACCATTTATTACGCCGCAGAGGTCAGGTACTAACATGACCGCATCCTACGGTCGTGGGGTCTACTACTCCCCACTTGGTTAGTCTTCGAGAAATATCCATCGACACCCGACCGCATCTCTGACACCCGACGGTTACAATTACAGACACGCAAACAAACATCGACACGCACACACTCACACACCCCCCAGAACCCCCGCACCCCCTACGGAAAGAGCCGGTAGCAACCCGAAGGCCCGCGGGCCGGGGGAAGCCCGCGTATCGCCTTAACTCCGTTGGCCTACGACGGCTAAGGCCGAAGCCCGAGCCAAATCGTAGTTACCGGTGGGAACCACGATGGAGGTGGAGTTCGGCTTGACTGTAATAGGCTAAGTGCTGCGGCACAGCATGTATTGCGCTTCAACAGTCCTGTAGATCATGACTTTACACGACCCGAAGAAGATCGCCGACCTCAAAAGATCGGCGCCGCGTGTTGCTTTAGGTGGTGTTCAGCAATCAGACCCAAAGTTTTCCGCGGCGTGTTGCTTCCGGCGGCGAGTAGCTCAGCCGCGTGTTGCTTTGCGGGCAGACACGCGGCGTGTTGCTTCCGCTGACGACGGTCACTCAGCGGCGTGTTGCTTTGTGGGCACTCACGCGTGTTGCTTCCGCCGACGGCAGAGTCGCCGCCGATGGCAACACCCACGAGGAAACCAAGTTCGCCCGCGGCGCGTCACTCCGAGTCCGACGACTCGCGATGCCAAGTTTTTCTAGGCGTGTTGCTTTACAAAAGCAACTAAACCGAACTGAGTACGACGACTCATTCTACTAAATTTTCCGCGGCGTGTTGTTTTCTAAAAATCCGTCGGGGGTTGTCACCCACCGTTCAAATAACACCTAAGTGTTATGACGCCCTACTCTCCCGCCGTGCGTGGCGCAACACAGCAGGAGAGCAGAACGCCCTTGGACCGCCTCTCACTCGCAACACTGCCGGGACGGGCCAGCTAGCTCTCCGGGTACGCCACGTCTCAAAAAGAGACACCCAGAGGCTCCACTGAGCCCTTTTACCCCATTTCGGGATCACCAGACAGATATGCGAGCGCGCCTAGAGGACGGCCCGTGCATCACGAGCTGACCGGCATGATCGGGTCACAGGCGAGTGACTCCGACCATAAACCGTCGCCCGAGTAGTTATCCCTGTACTTACAAAAAGCAGCAACACGCCGCATTCATCTACTATCCTCAGCACGTGGGCGCCGAAGCGCTTTGCCACTGTGAGCACTGTTCCCTGAAAGTGCTATTCCCGTAAGTCATGTCTACTCTCACCAGTAGATAGGGACAGTGGGAATCTCGTTAATCCATTCATGCGCGTCACTAATTAGATGACGAGGCATTTGGCTATTGTTTCGTTTAAGGCAGAACGACCGCAATCATGTACAGTCATCCTGAACTTATAACGATATTGCAAGGCGATTTGCTGTCGGTGTTCGCAGCTAACACCCTGGAAGTGCTTGAAAGGAGCTGTCCAGCAGCTCTCACTCTACTACTCATGCACACTTACATTCTCGCTTGTCCGCTGATGCGGAGGCACCCAACTCTACGTGCCACCCCGACGTGCACCACTAATTACGGTTACGTTCCGCCCCGGCACATAACGGGTTGTTATACCGTTAAACCTCTTCCAATTTAGCCATGAGCCCCAGAGGACGCGAGTCGTGAGCGTACGCAGCTGGGCAGGCGTTAGGCCCAAACTACGCAGCTCACCCTCGCTCCTAGGGCTCCAGACACCTCGCCATGAAATTGTAATGGCGGTGAAACGGACATTATCACGCGGCACTCCTGTGCGCTCCGCCACCCGGTCTACTAGATCATTACAGGATCGGTACTTCTCCACTTTGCGCTCATGTGACACCTCTAACGCAGTTTCGCTGGAAACTACCTGCGCGTCTACGACCACTGCCTCATCACCCTTAGCAATGGTCAGGTCGGGCCGCCTCAGGCCGGCAGAGGTCGAGTAGGCTAATTCCGCATCGACATGCCATCCCTTCTGCTGAAAGAAGCCACCGACTCGACGACAAACCAGCCGCCTAGCCACAAATGTGGTTTCGGCGGCGGCGCGCGCTGCGGGCAGAGTGCTGCGACACAACCGCTGCAATCGGTCGAACTTCAGAATAGGGATTAAAGTCTTAAGTAGAGGCAAACCAAGCCCGCCACTCTGTATCGGCGCATGAAAATATCCAGCAGGAACATCATGGGGAAATCGCAACCATCGTTTAATGGCCTTGCGTACCATAATGTCAACGCCCCTCAACGTTTTGGCCGTGACGGTTCCCACTATCCAACGGTGATAATACCGTGGCAGGAGAAAGTCACGTAAGAGCCTCAGTCGCTGTTGCGGCTTCAAAGGCGCCTTAGTGAGTAGCTCGATGGAGTGAGCTAGGGGCGGATCATTAGCGAATTCCCTAGCACCTTCATACATGCAGCCCAGGTACGCCCAGATCTCGACAGGGGATCTTTGCGGAATCAGCGCTCCCCCCACGGTGAAGTACGGTGTTGTGTCAATCTTCACCTTTTTGTCTTTACCGGACGCCACCATGGACAGCACACCTGTTTTCTTTGCGTTAATTGTAAGTCCATTGCGCGCAAAAGCAGCCTGAAGCCGTGTCAAGTTCTCCTGCAGACCGGACCTGGTAGAGGCAAGGAGCACAATGTCGTCTGCGTAGCCCAAGGCGCTGATCAGCTCGTCTCCCAACTGATAGCCAACATCCTCCGAGAGAATTGCTAGTGCTCTATCCACGACCAGATTGAACAGTAGCGGCGATAACGGATCACCCTGTCTCACGCCACGGCCGATCTTAATGGCCGATACATTATTGGTGACGGATCCTATCACCGTTTGCGCATCCGAATAGACGGCCCTGATATACTCCCTAAACTCCCAAGGGAGCTCCAGCTCTTCAAGAGTCCTATGTATGGCTGGGTGCGAGACCGTGTCAAATGCCTTCGACAGGTCAACGCACGCCAGATGTAGTGTCCGACATCGCCTCCGGGCATCACCGAGCACGGCGGACAGGACTGTGACGTTCTCACACACCCCATCTACCGGCCGAAAACCCCTTTGGCGAGTGTCGAACACGTTCAGGGCCGCTAAACGTTTGGCAAGAATCTTGTGGAAGTGTCTAACCACAACTGATCCTATACTGAGAGGTCGGTATTCCGCCGGTGAAGGCCGGTCAGACATCCCTCCCTTCTCCAGAAATACAGTTCTTGTTGTGGCGATCGACGAGGGTACCGTTCTTGCCAGGAGCAGCAGATTGAACAGAAGCGCACAAAGAACAAGGGGAACAGCGTTCCACATCCTCGGCGTAATCTGGTCCAATCCGGGCGCTGTACCAGTCTTGATCGAAATCCTTCGAACCTCGATAGGTTTTATAGGATCCCAGAGCGAGGCCTTATCCGCCGCCCGAGTCGGGCCAGTGGCGGCGCCCTCACCTAAGTTTTCGAGATGAATCCCTCTGGCTGTCGGTGGACGGCTCCGGCTAGTACGCGCTACCCGCCCCGCCTCCCCGTACGACTCGCGCAAGGCCGTCATGTCTCCATCCGCGCCCCTAGACGCCTCCATTACGGGACGCCAGTACGCGTCGAATTCGACAGCGGACGGTCGCTCACGTTCCGAGCCGCCTTCGAGGACGTGCGAAAGGCAGGCCTTTGGGCTCTTCTTGTAGAGAGTCTGCACATGTGCATATTCTCTCTTTATTTTCTGCTTCCTACTCTCTTTTGTGTTAGGAGGATTGCGCTGCTTCGTCGAGGCGCGCCGTGGAGGGCGCACAGCTGACGGCGGGAAGATCAGGGCCAGCCATCTCTCGATGGCCTGAACGTCGACCACCCCCGTCAGTAGAGCATCTCTCGCGATGCCCACAAGAGTATCAGCCTGATAGCTATGGGACGCTGAGCTCCTCTGAGATCTTTGCTCAGGGGAAGGCTGATGTGCGCTTGGATCAACTGTGTCAGACCCTATGGTCGCAGGGCCGGCAGCAGCTCTTATCATCGCCGCGCCGTCCCTATCGCCCTCATCAATGCCAACCGCGTTTCGCGATTGCATCTTTTGGCAGAAGACTCTAACCATCTCGCGGTAAGCCTCTTGTCGACGCTTACCCTTGATAGCTTCGAGACTCCTATGAGGGAACTTATCCTGCAGATGAGGATTCATAAAGATAATTCCCGCTAAGGTGGCTGTAGCCTCAGCGCGAGCCATGAGTCTGACCTCCTCCACCGACCAACGTGCTTTCACGCGCTCAACATCCACCGCGCTATTGGCCACCACTGGGTGAGTCTTAGTAACATGCAGACTTAGACCACGCATGGTCCGGAACTCCCTTGGGCAAAACTCACAGCTAAATGTTTCTGTCCCTTCTATGACATCGGACATGGCTCTACTTCTAGTACGCGACGGTCCAGCTACGACCCCGTCAGGTACTTCCGCACCAATGGCACTATCGCTTGCGCATCTTGCACGCAGTACCCGGGCCATCCGAGAACCCGGGGGTTTTACATTCATACGTTGACTTTCCATAAATTTACTGCGTGTAGGGGAGCAAACGGATTGACAGCCGAGAGCTCCCCAAATAACCGTGCCCTTTCTTGGCCCCACAACTTACCATGGACATCGGTACTTGGGCCCATATCGCTACAGGCCCTTCGGGGCGCACCTAGGTCGCCATACCACCGACTTGGTTACTGCAGCGCGCACCGGTCGGACGGCGTCGGACCCAGAGCAGGTGTGATCATCCTAGCTCTATAAGACCAAGCCGCACCGAACCGAAGCAGCACCTAACACAGCGTTCCAGCGAGACCACGTGGAGGTGGGTTGGTATGACTTGACCGGGAGAGGCTATGTATTCGCATCACCAGCCCAAGTAACCTTCTCTGACCCCAGGTCCAAAGAGACTCATATGAGAATCAAGGGCCTGAGAGAGCATGACTCCCTTAAGAGAGTCATAGTTACTCCCGCCGTTTACCCGCGCTTGCTTGAATTTCTTCACGTTGACATTCAGAGCACTGGGCAGAAATCACATTGAGAGAGAGAGAGAGAGAGAGAGAGAGAGAGAGATTGATTGATTGATTGATAAAGTTTATTATGCCCAAGCAAAAGCTAAAGGGCAAAAAGTAATAGCAGTTACAACAATATGGTGATTACAATACAATACAATACAAGATGCAAAGATACAGTGTGATATAAACAAAAGCGAAGTATAACGGACAGAAGTTAGTATGATGTGCATGCTCTCTCTCTTAAGGCAAGCAACCAGCAATCTCAATAATATAGACTGTAAGAAACTAAGAACAACTTGGCTAACGATAAATACAGTGAATAAGATAAAGAAAGAATAAGATAAAGAGCAGTGTTTCTAAAGAGAACAAAACAGTATATATAAAACTAAGTACCAAGGCGCAAGTTTC
>NW_020220808.1:0-2835 GCF_003070985.1 Temnothorax curvispinosus | reverse complement strand
GTTCCTACACTCTTCAGACCAATCGAAAGATACCTTATTTCTTAACAAAGGACCTCGCACAAAAAGGCTGCGAAATGGCTCCCAGTCAATTTGGCTGAAATTTGAATATGATGTAGTTAATGTTGTCCTGATCAAATGTCTCATAGGGCTGGAAGCAGAGTTGCCATTTCCTGAGCCTGGTAGCATTCGGTCGCATATGGAGGGGATGGAGTGGGGATGGCCCTCGTGACTGCCCGTGACGTCACGTACCGCACACAAGCCACGTACCGTCGTACATGTGCGCTCGCGGCTTTGGGCAACGTCGAGCAACATCTCTCTACCGGGCCGCTCGAGCGCGGCGCTGACGATACGTTCAATAAAGAAAGAGTTAACGAAATCCACATTATAAGTAATTAGTTTTGAACAGTAAAAATATTTAGATATACATATTCTTTGTACATAATATATTTTTTATATGTATATAATAATATTATAAAAATCCCAAAACAAAAAATAATGAAATGCCACTCTTGGCCAACGTGTACGTTTTGTTTAATGCCATATTAAATATATTTTAAAAACATTTTTTTAATAAAAATTTTGAAAACATTTCTTAATAAAAATGAAGTAATAATTTTTTAATAAGTAGAATAACTTTTTTTAAAATTAAGATCGGTATTTATATGTCGTATTTATATTACATGTACAACGTACATGTTGTTGCTCGACGGAAACCGCGAGAAGGGGTGCCACGACCGGTGGCCCGACGACAAATGATCCGCGACATTTGATCCGCGACAATTGATCCATACGACATTCGGTCTAACGACGAAATATCCGATGACAAATTATCCGTAGGACAATTGATTCAAGTGACAAGTGATCCTGCTAGAGTTTTTTCTTCTTCCCACGCATGTACTTTGAAGGCACACTATGGGTGCGTTCGGGAAGACGCTATTAACACTATAAACGCAAATGCTACCAAAACTGTTCATGGAGCCAATAGCGCGATAGCGATAGCAAGCTCCATAAACGGCACTAGCGTAGCGTTGGCATTATTGGTGTTTGCGTTTGCGTTTAGGTAACAGGTGGAGTCTGAAGTCCCACATCGCTTTTCGGTCAACGGTTTCCTCGTCTCTTCATACTCTTCTCCGCGAGACGGTCGATCGGCACGGTTCTCGCGATCGTTGATTCGCATTCGTGTCCGTGTCGTCTCGTCTCGTGATTCGCGCTGTATCGTCACCGTTCACCGTCGCTGTACGCTGTACCGCGCCGTGTCTCGTCGCACGGGCGCAATTTCGCCCGCTGAGCGCGATCAGCTTCGTTAACCGGGTGCAATCGTCGCACACTACCCTTCGCGAGTGTCTCGTTCTTCCCACAGCTGAGGCAGCTGAGGAAATCGTGCGTTTAAGTAGCAAACAATGGAGGCAAATCGAAGAGATTTGGTAACAATAATAGCACTGCAAATACGGGAGTTGGTAGAAACGTCATCAAGTGACAGCGATAATGATGAACTTGAAATATTGGAAAAAATGTTAAATAAAAGAAGAAAAGTGTCCAGAGTACAAAATTATGTTAAAACAGTAGTGCCAGGGTTAACAAGTCAAGATTTCAAAGCTCATTTCAGGTATCAATAATATAAATAATGTCTTCCTAAAAATATTTCTCTATCAAAAAGTCTATGGTAAACAGTTTAGTACAGATTTGAATACAGAATGCAATATCTAACAAGGTGGCACCTGGGTTTACAACTTTCCACGCGTGGAAAACCCACGCATGTACTTTGAAGGCACACTATGTGTCTAGTTTAATAATAATGGAGCCTCCCGCAGGGGGCGGAACCTACTGCCTCCACGCGTATATTTTTCACGCGAAACAAGGTGCCACATGGGTTTACAACTTTCCACGCGTGGAAAGCCCACGCATGTACTTTGAAGGCACACTATGTGTCTAGTTTAATAACAGTGAAGCCCCCCGCAGGGTGCGAAACCTACTGCCTTCACGCATACACTTTTATATTACATTGGAGAATTTTTTTCATAATTCTGAATTTTTTTTACGGGTGTTTTGTCGCGGATTTAATTGGTTTGGACAATTTGTCGTGCGGATCATTTGTCTTTTGGTTTTTTCGTCTCCGGATCAAATGTCGCGGATCAAACGTCGCGGATCATTTGTCTTTGGGCCACCTGTTACGACACCGCGAGAAGGTGGTGGTCTCTTCCGTCATGAAGTTTAAACAATTGTTATTAATTAATAAAAAATTTAATTAGAAAATTTTATAATTGTAATGCACACAAATTATTGCACACAAATATATTCAAACATAATATTAATACAATATATACAATACAACATATTACAATATAATACAACATATTAAACAAACAATTGTTTATACTTCCTATTCACTGAGCTCTCCTAATATAAGATAAAAAGTAAAATGAAAAAAAAAGAAAGTTATTGCAAATCGAAACTGAATAATGGATATAAGATTTTATTTACATCTGCAAATATTTTTTGTTATTTGTTTCTCTTTTGGACATTATTTTTAGTGCGTTGAAGACGAAGGACCAGCAACTTCATCTGCAGCATATAAAGTAAGACTACTTTTTCGTTTTTTACAATTTGCATATAATACATCGGACGACATTCGAGACAAATGTTCTTCAGTTACTTTCAAGTTGATAGCTGTTTCGCCCCTCGCCTTCAACGTTGATTTTATTACGCAATTAGCATTAACAGAGATGGCAGACAGTTTGTTGCGTTTCTTAGATTTTAAATCAGTTAAAATGGAAAACATTCTCTCTGGATCTGCATTGGAATTAGGGAGTGATCTAACAGCGCTTACAAGATTTG
>NW_020220807.1:0-1290 GCF_003070985.1 Temnothorax curvispinosus | reverse complement strand
CACCGGTTCCAGATTATGCCGATGTTAGATTGCGACGTCCTGATAGGCGTAGACCTGTGGGCGAAGATAGACTTCGCCATACCGCCGCCGGGCCCACCCAGCGCCGATACACAAACCGCCGCCATCGAGCACGCGTCCGAGAGAGGCGCACTGACGGAGGAGGAACGCCTCTGCTGCTTCCTGGCCGTCGAACTCGCAAAGTTCGAGAACATGCAAGGCCCCACCGACCGCGTGCAGCACGTGATACGCGTCAAAACCGACCGACCGATCAAGCAACGTTACCGGCCACGAAACCCCGCCATGCAGGCGATCATCGACGCGGAAGTCGATAAGATGCTCCACGACGGCATTATCGAACCATCACATAGCGCGTGGAGCTCGCCGGTCGTGATCGTACGGAAAAAGGACGGCAAACCCCGCTTCTGCATCGACTTCCGCTTGGTCAACGAGGCCACCGAAAAAGACGCGTATCCACTGCCTTACATTACGCGACGCTGGACAAATTGCGGAGGGCTCGTTACCTGTCCACGCTCGATTTAAAGAACGACTATTGGCAAGTGCCACTCGCGCCAGAAAGTCGACCCGTGACCGCCTTCACCGTCCCCGGCAAGGGGTTAATGCAGTTTAAGGTAATGCCGTTTAAGCTGCATTCGGCACCGGCCACGTTCCAACGTCTGCTCGATTCTATTTTGGGCCCGGACCTAGAACCGTACGTGTTCGTTTACTTAGACGACATCGTTATCATTACCGAAACATTCGACAAACACCTCCGCATTATGCGCGAAGTTTTCCGCCGGCTCCGGGAGGCCAACCTCCGCATTAACCCCGAGAAATGCCGATTTTGCGCCGATCAAATTAAATACCTCGGCCACATCATCGACCGTGATGGTATCCGAACCGACCCGGACAAAGTCAGCGCCGTCGCAAATTGGCCCGCGCCGCAAAACATCCGTCAGATCCGACAGTTCCTGGGGGTCGCGTCATGGTACCGCCGCTTCATTAAGGATTTCGCGACTCTCGCCGCACCGCTCACCGCCTTAACCCGGAAGCACGCCCGGTGGAATTGGGGGAAAGCCGAACAAAACGCATTCACCGCACTCAAAACCGTGCTGACCACCGCACCCGTTCTCGCGTGTCCGGATTTCTTGCGACAGTTCCACCTTCAAACCGACGCCAGCACCACCGGTCTGGAGGCCGTGCTGACGCAATACTTCCCCGAGTAGCCCAGTCAATAGAGCCCGAAAAAGCCCCTGAAATGGAATTAATTCCGGGAAGCAATTTTTTTTTTTT
>NW_020220806.1:36144-36741 GCF_003070985.1 Temnothorax curvispinosus | reverse complement strand
ACAATTTCCTCCTTCGCGAGAGACTCTTTCTTGACTCTCTCGGCGGTCTCTCGAATTTTCTCGATAAATTTCTGATTCAAGTGATCGTAATTACATTCAAATTTCGTATCATCTCCCTCCCACTTCGGCGAAGCTTTTTCTTTTTTCGTAACAGTTTCTACATCCATTTCAGGAGACACTTCCATTTTAACGATATCAGAGCATTCTGTTTTACCTTCACGTTTTATATGAAGTTCTGATTGAGGAAAAATATCAATTGAAAGTTTCTCTCGAGCAGGTTTGTCAGAATCTATAGATCTGTCATCGTCCATTTTGATTTCTTCTTTCACAGATTCCAAATCGTACTGCCTCTCATCGGTTTGTTCTACGATAGGTGATTGCACATGTTCCGTATAGTCATCCTGGGAAAGAAAAAAAACAATAAAATATTGACTATTATATATAATTTATTTTATCACGTATATGATACTGTGACTTTTGCAAATTCTCTCGAGACTAAAAAAAACATGTCTATGCATGTATGCGTATACGTGTCTTTAAGAAGTGAGTATTTACCCGATGTGAGAGAGTCGTTACAAGATCGTTAGAAGAGTTGCC
>NW_020220806.1:0-36044 GCF_003070985.1 Temnothorax curvispinosus | reverse complement strand
ATAAATAAATAAGTTTGCGAAAACAGTAAACGAGATTATTTTCGAATTGCATTGTCTACTTCTATATCTGACGTATATTACAAATTGAACGTTAAAATAATTAATATTATAATATTTAGCTAAGACGCTGTGAAACTTACGTCAGCAGGACATAGTGATCTGCTGTTAGGCGCTGCTTCGGTCGGAAGTAGCATGGTTGGCGTCGTCGGCGGGGTGTAATTGTCCGATGACAAGCTCTCTCGAGCTATTCTACGCTTCTTGGGCGGTGCTACCGTCTCGTTAAGCGGCGGGCTTTCGGGCCGGCTATTGGGCGAATCGCACTCTTCCGAGATCGCCTGGCGCAACCATCGCTTCTTTGCCGAGCCCGAGTTAGACACAGTGGGACAGCCACTATTCCCATTGTTGTTATTGTTGTTACCAGAAACCGCTTGCTGTCTACGCTGCGGCGGCGAGTCGCATATGCCGCTAACCGAGTTGGCGGCTTGCACAAGGGTGGCTAAACTCTTGGCCGCGTAACTATGTGACAGAAATTCCGCCGACGCATCTGTTGGTACCGGCGGGAAGTGCCTGCCGCACAGCGGATTCATGGAATTTTGTAAAGTCGGCGGACCGGCAGAGGCGACACTTGGTAGAGCCGGCAGAGGTGACACTTGAGGTATATTAGCTTGTGGCGGATCGGGCGATTCCTTCAGCCATTCGTTCATCAGCACCTTCTTCGTCTTCGGGAACTTGAAACCCGGAGCTAGCGGACCGACTGCCGCGGCCACTAGCAAGCAGGCAGACGACAACGGTGTCGACGGCGTTGAACTCTGCGAGCTGCTGCTGGCTCCGCTGTCGCAAGTAGGACTCTTGACAGGAGTAGGTTGCTGTAACGGTGGCGAGCTCGGAGGACCGGGAGCGTTCGAGTTCGCTAAGGCCAGCAGTAAACCAGCCGCAGTTGGAATTCCTTGATGGCCACCGGATGATCCGGTGTTAACATCGCTCGTCGTGTTCTTAGCCGGAGTGTGCAAGTGCGACGAATAGGGAACGTCCCGGCTGGGCGGGCGATTCTGACCCAACAGAGGCGGTGACTGCATGGAATTGCTCTCGTCCCCGGAAGATACGTCGGACTCAGCGGAATTCAACCTCGTTCTTCGACTGCTACTCTGCGACTGAGAGGAGCTTGTCGTTCTCGCTCGACCTTTCCTCCTTCTCCGTCGCAGCGGCCTCTCCGAGTTCGTCTGTTTACTATTTTTGGACTGTCCCGTCGTCGAGCGATTATCCTCATTGTCGCTGTGCGTGCCACCAGATTCTTTTCGTTGGGCATTTCTCGCTTGTACTTCCTGTTTCCTCTGTTCCGCCTTCTCCAGCCTCTCGAAAGCCTTCATGATCGCCTCCATCTTCCTCTCATCTCGCGTCATCTTCTTTTTATCTTTCTTCGTTTCCGGCGTCGTCGCCACCGACTGGTTCAAACTAGGCGACGTTTGAGGCTGTGTATTCGCTACCGTCGTCGTCGTGGTTTCCTCCTTGGCAACTGCTTGGCGGGTCGTTGTAGTTGTAACCGTGGTCGTGACGGTTCTTCTCGGCGTCGCAGGAGTCACCGTCGATGACACAGACGATGTTGCGGTTGTAGTGGTTTGCGTGACACTCGTAGGAGGAACTGTCGGTGGCGTGGAATCGGTTTCCTCGCAAACTGTGTTTCTTCTACCTCGCCGCCTTCGTTCTCTGCCACTGATAACAGATAAAAATAACGAATACATTATAAAAATATATTTAAAAAATATCTTGTACATTTCATCGTTACTCGTATTGTTGTATGAACTTACTCGGCATTTTCAGCGAGAGCGCCGTTGCTACCTCTTCTGTTCAACTGGCTCGCCGCGTTTGCAATTTGACACTCCCGCGGATTGTTACACGCGCACACGACGGGCAGCGCGGGGGAATTGGGATTGGGTGACAGCAGTAGATCGTGCTGCTCGTGTTTGATCGTTATCTCGGCGTTCTTCTCGATTGCACATGTCGTCACGATGTAGAGATGCAGCGTGCCCTTTTCGATGCAGTGCTTCACCTCGGCGTTTGGCTTGCAACTACGCCGCACAAATCTCGCGTCGTTCCCGTACGTCCGCGTGTCTACGCACACTTCGGTACCGTCGCGTGGCAGACGGTAGAAAAACACGAACGGTCCCGGCCGTTGAACGTGCTGCCTACCACTTTGCGTATACTGCAGTCGATGTTGTGTGCTAAGCATATATTTGCCTCGTAGTTCTACGACAGGAGTGTTTGGCGGAAGGTACATCGTCGCCACTAAAAACTGCAAGAAAGAAAAGATTTTTCAATAAACGTTTTCGTATAATTTCCATAAAGAATATAAAAATTTGAACATTTTTATTTTTCAAAATTCAATAATAAATCGCGATAATAATAAACATTAATAAATAATACTGGAAACGATGAAAAATAATTAAATAAAATAATTAAAAATAAGATAAAGAATTCTTCTCGTTTTCGTAATATTTTTTTCATCTACGTTCTTCATTCATCATTCGTATTCAAGATAATATTTTACTTACTCTAAGATTATTGCTGTGCACATTGAGTCTGCATTTACCGGTGGCAACGACATTCATGTTACTTTGCCTGAGATCATTATGTGTACCGTTGACTTTGATATTCGATATCCTGGCTCGCAATTCGGGACTATAATGATTCGTAACTGCTTCTTCGTATCTTTCGATCCACTGTCTTAGGGGCGCCATGTTTGTGCCCCAGGCATCTTGCACATCTTCCTCTTTGTCCTCGAGGCTCGTTCTCCTTTTAGCCTTACGTTTTCCAGGTCCACGTTTCGGGGTGGTGTTCTCCTTCTTGCGAACGGCGCTCGGTTGTCGGGGTTGGGAGTCCCTTCTCTGCCTCTTTCCAACGTTGTTGTTATTGTTATTGTTGTTATTATTCAATCTTCGCACCTGCGACGATTGGGCAGACGCGTCGGATTTGCTGCGTCTTGGAACTTGTGATTGTTGCTGCGAAAGCGAGCGTTTCTTCTGCGTCGTGGTGTTGTTCACCGAACCGACGTCCGTGTCCGCCGAACTGGTAGACGAGGTGTCGGACGATGTGTCCGAATTGAGAAGCTCCTCGCGTTTACGCATCTGCAAGGCGCGTGCTCGCTGTCTGTCCACTCGTCGCGGCTGGCATCTCTCGCAGTGGTATTCGTCAGGAATGTTCGAACGGTCAATGCCCATGCAATCGACGTGCTGCCATACTCTGCGGTCGCATAATCAGTTTTCGCATAATCGATAAGTTTCATTCAAATGTAATATGTAATTTTAGATACTTATATAATGTATACACACTAAAAATATATAAAAATTGCTTAATCTAGATTTTATATATTTATCTATACTCTTATCTATATTCTGTATATTTATCTATATTCTACATTAGTAATGTAAAAATATTGGTGAACACTTACAAGCATCGGTCACAACATATCATATATCCATCGTCGTGTTCAAAGTCACTAAAAATAATATATCAAACATTATACATTATAGCATTGCCATTGTAGCATTATATGTATATCTATCTGTAAAATAATTATCTTATTCACTTACCAGATACATCTGGTAACACTGTCCTCATCGTCACCTTCACCCTCGGGTGCTGTTTCGGTTTCTTCACCTTCCGGTTCCGCTTCTCGTCCTGCTTCACTGCTGATCGCGCTGGCAGCATCATCCTCCACATTGGTATTGCTCACAACTTCAATTAGATAATAATATTTGTTATCACTAACTTTTTAGATTCTGTATTAGAAAATATGTGATGATTTCTTTGTTTGTGAGAAGTTTCAAGAATATAGATTCTTGAAAAAAGTTAATACATCAATAATTGACATAATTGTATCGTAATAGTAATATCAAAACACAAAAAAGACATTACCAGGACTAAAGATATAAGGATGTTGGGAAGTAGCTGTGGAACTGCCGGCTCCATTAATAGGTTGTTGCTTCGGGTGAGGGGGTGGCGATGGAGGCGGTGGTGGTGTTCGTGGCGGTGGTGCTCCATAATTGTGGTCTTGAAGAACGAACTGAAGACACTGCAGTTAAACAAGAATGCGCTTTTAAATACGACCTATCCATAATCTCGAGATACACATAAAAAAAATACAAAATTTTGTAAGCCAAGCATTGAGTATGCTTTATAGTACAAATTTGTACCTCATAAGGAAGCGGCATTCTTCTCACTGGCGATTTCGAAGTAGTTTGCTCCTCTTCTTTGGGCATCCGTGATTCATTATCGTTTCTAAGTAACATTATTTTATTTTATTATGACGATCATGATCAGATTACTCAAAAGAACAAAGATAGTTAAGTAAATAATTTCATCACAAAGTTTATGCTTAAAGTGAAAATCAAACGGTCAACTTTAAAGCAAAATAAAGGATGTTAGTTTAAAAAAAGGAAAAAAACTATATAATAATATAAATATAAATACTAATAACACACAATAATATAAATACAGTTACAAATAGCTAAGCTTACTTGTTCTCAATGAGGTCTTTACGAGGTTCGATTGTAGCCGTGGTTATCGGGAGCAGGGTTTTTATTTGTCCGGCCTGTTGTCGGATCTGTTGGGTGTATTGCGGCGTCATGATCAATTGCTTCTGCTGTAGCGCTTGCTGTTGGATTTTAATCGGCGAGTTTTTGTGCGGAGCTATCACATTGGACGGTGCGACCACCGTCTGCTGCGGCAGCAGGGTCTTGATACTCGTCTTTGGCGCTACTTGCGTCGCGGTCGGGCCTTGAGCTTTCGTAAATCCCGTTACGTTTGGACTCAACAAGGGTTTAACACCAGCGCTGCTGATTTTCTGAGCATGATTCCTTTGTACAGGTTTCTGCGGAGGAATAGTCTTGATGCATCCAGGCTGTTTTTGCGGAGCGTTCTGCGGTCCAATTACATTTTGCTGCTGCTGCTGTTGTTGTTGAATGATTTTCATAGATTGAGGAGGATTGTTATTTCTCTGCACTATAGGCTGTTGAATGGTATTGTTTTGTGAATTTGCGGTAGTCTTGACGGGGTTCATTATGGTTTTTTGCGAGATAGTCTTCAGACCTGCTACAGTTTGTGCAGCTTGCGTCTGACCCTTCGATATTCCCACCCTCATCACTGTTTGTTGCTGCTGCTGCTGCTGCTGTTGAGCCTTCGAGTTCATCACAACCGGAGTTCTTTGATTGTTCGGGACAGACGTTATCACCTTCGAATGCACATTAGTAATACTGTGACTTCTTTGAACCTGTACATTATTCGCGTTTGCCGATTGCTGCTGTTGCGACTTTTGGATTACTTGTTGTTGCGAACCCTGTAACAATTGTGCCGACGTAGGTTGCATTTGTGATTGCTGTTTGCCAATCGCGAGCACGTTTGAGTTTTGCGATGGTTTGGAAACATTCGGCACACTATTGCTCTTGCAGATATTACTCGTCGCGGTTTGCAGTTTGGTGGTTTGTACCGTCGTCAATGTCTGAGGCTTTTGCAGCCCGGTTGCCGTCGATTGAGATCTCGTTTGAGATATTGCCGCTTGTTGGCATGCCATATAATGTTGTCCGGGTGATTGATATTTTTGTATACCGGTTACGAGGCTATTAGGTTTCGAGACATTGTTCACCTGTTGCGTGCTCGACTGGAACTGCTGTCTGCCCACAGCTAGAGATATCTTCTGAGGCACCTGTAACTTCTGTAAACCTTGCTGTTGCGTCTTGAGGTTTGGAAGATGGTTGCCGCTCAACACTGGAACTTTCTGATTGTTGCAGACGGATTGAAGCGTTGTTTTTTGCACATTCGTTACACCGACCGGTTGCGTTGTCTTCTGTATCGTCGAGTTACCCAGCTGAATCTTTTGCGGGTTCGCGTTATTCGCAGTCGCTTGATTGTTTATAAATTGACCAGGTAACACCCGTGTCTTCGACACGCCCTGTGACTTGGACAGAGAATTATTACGTTGTGCGACTATAGCAGATGAACTAGTGATTACATTTGTCACGGTCTTGATCTTTTGCGCAGATTGACTAGTTGATATGATGCTGCCTGACTTCGTGTGATACCTTGGTAAATCCACTGGACATTTTACCGCCGTAGTAGAAGTGCCTATGGGGTATATTGGCTGAAGCTTGTGATGCAACGTAGCTTGTACATTGCTCGCCGTCGTCACTTGTTGCTGCTTACTACAATGGATAAGGTCAGCGATCGCAATCTGATTCTTCGATTGATACATCGGCTGAGTACTCTGTACCGTGATTGCCTGCCAAGGGCAGGAAACGTCGACACTATTGGGGGATGGTGAGGACGTCGAGTTAGTCGATGTTTGAGAGGAAATGTTGAGAGTCATCGGGACAGGCTGCGCCTGATCAATGGACGATGGCGGCAGCTTCTGCGAGATGACGCGCGTTGTCAACACCTCCGTGGTGTTGGTCTGTGAACCGGCGATCATTCTCTGCACCTGCTCCCTGGCGCCTTTGGCGACTGGATAGGTCACCACAGGCTTGACCGTCGTGAGAGTGGACGCAGTGGTGGCCGTCGCCGTCTGTTGCTCCTGATTGCTCGTCGCCTCCAGACACTGCAACAGCTGCGACTTGCCACCATTAGTGGCCGCGGCGGCAGCGTCGTCGCCGCTCGCGATTACCATTGCGTTCCCTGGCGTGGTGGTGATAGTGCCAGTGGCAACCGCAACGGGCTCCTGAGACCGCCATATCTCCCGGGCGATCAGCAACGTCGGTGGCGGTTGTCCTTCACTCCCGGCGCCGTCCTTCGTTGCATTCTCCACCACCGACGCCGCCGCGGTCTCGACGTCTAGTTTCAGAACGAAACTCATGGTGGTTTCGTTAGCTTGGCCGTACTCCTTCTCCACTTCCGCAGACGCGGACTTCGTCGTTCCGCTTGCCGCCGAGACGGCCGTTTGCCCCGCTTCATCGTTATTTTCTGTGGCTCTTGCGTTCTCCTCGTTGACGCGACCGTCACCGCCGATCAACGGAGATACCGGGGGAGGTGGGCCAGGCCCTGGGGACAGTTGCTCCCCACTGCCAGCTGTTCCACCCCCCGATAACTTGATTACCGATGGGGTCGACGTTTTGGTAGTCTTACGGGAGCACGCCAAGTGGAAACTCGCGAGCGAGTTGTGCGACCGGTCCAAGGACTGCTGGCTATCGTCCTCGCCCGGTTTTGGCTTCACCAAGTCTAGTTCTCGATTCGGCTATTTGAGGACCGTGGACCATAGGCTGCAAGAGAAAAAAAATCATCAATTAGAATTGCGAAGATGGCATTTCAGATGTTTTGTTAAACAATAGCGTGATTATACTTTTCTAGATTTCGCTGGCGTCATTGTAAAACTAATATCGAAGGAATTAAGCTCTGTTGTACTATATTGCAATACAGATGTATGTAATCCATTTAAGTGAAAAAAAAACAGCCTGTATTTCTAAAAATCTTTCGATCAAAGAACATGCATGCAGAACGTTTCTTTATTAATCGTAAAAAAAAACTCGTAAAAAAAACAACTTGATGATCGAATGATTCATACGTAATTGGACTAAAATTCGTAGCTGAGAATTCTTTAGCTTTAACGAGATCTAAAACGTGATCATGATAATCGGGACGTCAATGTCATTCCGGAAATTTTCCAGCCGGAAAGCCGACGACGGATCGCCGGCTTCGAGAACATTCGACGGCAATGTGGGAGTTGTCTCGAAGTCGGTGGTGTCCCTCCTATTACGGTCGACGCGCGGAGAGGCCCGGGAGCAACCGCGAAAGACGGAAGTGCGCTCGCGAGAGATTTCTGCGGAGCGCAGATTCCGAACAACTTTCTCGCCAAGTACGCGACGTTCGAGGGGCCTCCGACTGCCTGTGTTCGGTCATTGATCACTTACCGCGCGCGTCTCGCGTCTCTAACGTTCCCGTCCACATTGGCACGCGCACGATAGAAATACAAGGCTGCTTCACTTAACTCGATAAAGGAGCGTGAGAATCTTTAGGGCAACCGAAGCTAGCGTCGAGGACGACGAATCTTAAATCTTCGCGGTCCAAATTGCTTCTCGCGAACAGAGTATTATACGTCCTCCATTTCGTTTGATCAGCGGATCTAACATAAATCGAGGAATTATTATTTGGCGAAGTTCACAGGAATTTCAAAAATATACAGTCAGTTTGTCGATTATATTCGCTTAGAGAACCAGCGATAAGCTACCGTAGCAAATGAATTCAGTTCGGCATAGGATAGCAAAAAGTTAAGGTTTCTCTCCCTCCCTCTTTCTTTCTCTCTCGCGGGTTGAATCGGTGCGTTTCATTGGGACGAGCGTTCAATCCTGAAAACCAGATTGCAGTACAGTACAGTTATCGTCAACTTCGGTGTTCCGCCGCAAAACGCATTTGAAATGATTGCGCGTCGGAATTTCCTGCGTTACTGCGTTATTGGGTCCTAGCGGTCGGCGTTGCGTTCGCGGCCTCGTACGCAAAGGGAGGAAGACGAATGACATTGTGCGCGCTATCGCCGGAGATAACGGGTTACGACGGATTCAGCGGTGCGTTACGCGATTAATTACCATACGCATCCGCTCGGGTTCGGCACGATTCGCGAAATCGCGTAGCGCGCGTCCGCCGTTTGCGACGCGACGACTCGTCGCAGGATCGGGAGCGATCTCGTCTCCGTCGCACGGGGCGGGTAGCGTCAAATATTGAATCAGCCGAGGCCGAACGAGAAATCGTGAATGGGACCGGGTCGGGAAAATTCATTTCGTATTCAAGGCGTTCGCCCATTGACGATTCTCTCTCATCTGGCTGTACGACGAAGTCGGCTTGTCAAACGATGCCGAAGTTACCCGGTACTTCGACAATAATTCCTCGGCTGGAATCGAAGAGACCGGCCAAGCGAGAGCGTCGGTTAACCGAGGTTGCGCATATCGCGAAGCGCGTTTAATTTTAAACGGACACCCGCGAAAATGAATCACCGCGGTATTATTCCAGATGGCCGCGAAACCGCGCGCGGACATCTCGTCGCGATTCTGCGACGACGGCGTGGGGAGGAGAAGGAGATCGCGCGGTCGGTCGCGCGTTTGACTAAATATATAATGCCCGACCGCGCGGCGTTAATCTCGCCCATTAGCGACATTTATATATACTTGTCGGTTATATATCCGCGACACGTGGAGTAATTCCGGAGCCACGGCGGAGAGAGCCTGCCGGCCAATCCTTCGTCACTTCTACGGCGGATCGCCTTTTTCTCCTGGGATGGAAATTTCGGTCGCGGAGATTGCCGCCGATACGCGCGGGTCTCCAGTTGTCCCGCATACGTTAAATATTAATGCAAGCAAAACATTTCTCCGTACGCTACATTTGAATTCGATGACGAGTCTCTCGATGTCCGAGTCACGAGGAGGAAAACGGTTGATCCCGCCGCCGATCGTCGTTATAGGTTAAAAAAATTGAAACGTGAACGCGGCTATTATCAACAACGATCGATAGGTCCCCGCGATGCCGCGCCGATAGGATCAAGCGTCGCGAAGTTTGCCGCGGATCGAGGCGAGTGAATGCAGGCCCGCGTAAATTCGCCGACGATATCGAAGGATATCGCCGGCGGAGGAGGAAATTAGAAAGTCCCCCGCGATTTTCAGCGTGTCTCGCCGGGCGAACGCGCGTGAGAGATTGCATCGGGTGGACCTTAAAGAGCCGATTTTGCGAGAGCGGCGGACCTTTTCTCTTTCTCGTGACCGACTTCGGACGTATTGTTCGTTCGTCGCCCGGCGAGAGAGAGAGCCGTTCCGCGGAACAACAATCGTAACGCCTCGAAACGCGCGCCCGCAACGGCGGGAGAAAGTATCGGATTTAAAATAAAACATATTCCCTAATCCGATATGTCCGATATAAAGCTACGAGTGTTTCTTGTGAGACCAGCACTGCGCGAATAAAAATTATACTACCATTTCTATATTACGTAAAAACAATTATATTTTATTTCATTAAGTCTGTTGCACCCGTATCTTCGTAGAATTTTAATTACCCTAAAATATAGCAGGAGACATCGATAAGTAGTAAGTAGATAAATTGAGAATCGGAAGCAATCGGAAGTGTATCGATTACATATTTAATTACAAGCAATTAGGCATGTTTCAAGATACCGTCTGGATCTACGAAAATGTCAGCTTTATAGTATTTCTTAAGAGCTGACTGGTTTAAACGTCGCATTAAATTACGATGCCACGTAACAGCGTAATTTAGCAGCAATCCAGCGTAATTTAACAGAAGCGGTAATTAAAATAATAAGCGCTTAAAAACTGAACATTAAAGCTATTAAGCAGCAGCACATCGATATTTAAAGGTGCGAGTCGCTGCGCCTTCAGCCGCGAATGAATATCGCGCTTTGAAAGTCTCGATTGTGTCTTTAGTGTTTAATCTTTCAAGGTACGAGGAATCATCGATCCTCGCGCGTGTAACCCCCGCTCAAGTTAGCTTCGAGTATTCCGCTCTCTCGGAATACTCGGTGAACGTTGTCGCGCGCACGGAATTAACGAGTTCTCGTGGCGACCCGCGGCGAAGCGCAGCGGCGCGCTGCTGCACCTCGAAGTGCAGTGGCAGCGACAGCGGCGGAGGCGGCGCGGGCGTCTCGTTGTTGGCAGCAATGAGGATCCGCGGCGACCTACTTGGCGTACCTCGACCCCCTCGACACATCGATTCGAACCAAAATTATTTCCGAGCGATTATTGTTCGCCCCCCCCCCCCCCCCCCCCCGCCCTCCCCGGTGGATGCATCCCCTCGTGCGCGTCTCCAAAATAGAAATCGAACGTATTTTTAAATCAGTCTAGGAATTGACATCCCCCGACAATATGGCCACGACTTCCCGTACCCCTTCCTCCGCGCCAAAGAGTCTCCTCGGAGGAAAATCAATTTCTCCGTATCATCGTAGATTAAATTAGGTTTTCCCCTGATCTGCGGTTTCTATTCAAATAACTTGGAGCGAAATGCATTTTGATAATAATAAGAGAGATCGAGATGACGGATTGGGCTATTAATTGACGTTCTCGGGCGAGCTTCGTGATCATCGAAGAGCCGAGCTCTTTTGGAAGCGTATACGCGTCGGTATTCTAGCGAGGTGCTGCAAGCAGATGGGCGTTTCTGCAATGCGAATTTCTTTAGGCGCGGCGAACGACAGCGCGAAGGAGCGCCTATTACGCGTTTATCTGCTGGAAACAATGACCTCATCGTGTCGAGCGTTACTATGAATTATTTACGATCACGCGTGGAAACTCCTTTGTTTCCGCGCTACGCGATACATGTATAGATTTAAGTATCACACCGATGTGCAGTTAAGGAGAAACAAAACGATCCCTCCTTCGATCCGGTAGTGATAAAGAAAAAAAAAAGATTTTAACGTCTTCAATGAGCGGAAAATTATGAACGTTTTCGCTAAAGAAAGAAAACATCTTCATAAAATCTCTGGATTACAGCGCGATCTTGCATTTTGATAATCGATTATACGAAATAGCCGCTTCGCAGCTGAGAGCGTAACTTCAGTTAAACTCCGATTAATTTAACCGACGATTAATTTATCATCGATACCTATCTTGTTATAAAATGGATAGTCCCATTAATTTCCCATTGTTCGACGCGCGGAAAGAAAGACGTCCGTTCTTTTCGATGCAGATTAATCTCAGTTTAATTTACCTTCTATTTTTTTTTTAGCTTTAATGTTTATTTCTACCAACGTAGATTAACTTTAATCTCGGTTTAACTTAGTACTTTTTCTTTTCTTATTTAGTTCTGAAAATCAGAAGAAGATAAAAAGTAAGTTAAACCGAGATTAAAATTAATCCACGTTGGTAGAAATAAACATAAAAAGTTAAATCGAGATTAAAGTTAATCTGTACCGATAGAAATTGACTCGAGAACGACAAATCACGCAAAAAAATTTTATCAATTTTGTCGGTTGAGTCAATCGCCGATTAAAGGTAAAAACGGAGTTTGGTCTCGTGGTTGCCTTGAGAACTTAAATAGATCGCATCTCCTTATACGCTCGAGGCGCTATCAATCGCTCGCGTTGCTCGCTCGCTCGCTCGCACGTCAAGCCGCTGCCGTTTACAACGAGCGGAGCGGGTCGTCGCGCACGACGCTTCCGCTGACCCCTTCGGGCTTGCTCTCCCGACGGTCGACGTTACAGGAAAACGATGTTGCTCTTCGCACGCGTGCGCAACTCAGCGGCGCGCATTCCGCCGCCGTGTTAGCCAGCCTGATCGTAAGAGGCCGACGTAACCGCCGCGCAAACGTCACGAATACAGGATCGGATTTTGTGCAGCCGATCCTCTCTTCTCTCTCGCCGTCGCGAATCACTTGGGACGGCAATGACGGCATTCATGGACATGGTATTCCGATCTTGTATTCAATTTCGTCTCGAGCATGATCGCGAAAGGCTGTACATACGGTCCATTCGTTGAACAGAACTTTTGGGCCGATATTCACAGTCAGATCTTATACATAAGATCGTTTCAAGTTCATCTTTAAGTACCTCGTAGCCAATAAAACGAGTTGTACAGCATCTAAAAATAAACTTAAAACGATCTTAAATATAAGATCCGACTATGTATACCGTCCTAAGATTACCCAAAACTTTCAATATAAAATCTTAAATATAAAATCGGTCTGTGAATCGCCCTTAATCTTTCAAAGAGAATTAATTATTCGTATAGATCTTTCTACTTTGCGACGTATATACGCTTACAAATTACAGATTAAAGAAGAGTGAATTGTTTTTAGATCGAAAAGTTGCTATCTGAGACGCTCTCTGTTCAGATTGCGTTTTCAATCGGTTAGCATCCTTGAAATTTTCATAGATGGAGAAATAAATAAATTGCGACGTATATTGATGTTCAAAAATCGAATAAAGCGAACGCAAGACGGAATCTCACGCGAGGGTATGCGGACGTTTGAATCCGCTCCTGTGCTCACAGCACGGGTGACGGCACGGGAGAGGAAGGGAGAGGGCGTAGCGGGTGAGAGCGAGAGGAGAGGCACTTAATGGCGAATACGCATATACATGTAAATCGCGTGTCAGAGCCTATAGGCTATCTAATGATTCCAACATTATATCCACAAGCGACCGCAATGTGAACCAATGACAGCCCCCACGCCTGGCCACGCTGCGAACGTTATCATAGAGATGCGGGACTATAGAGCACCCAAATGAAAAATGGAGCTACACGCAAAACGGAATATATTACGCTAGGTGTAGATTCTTTCTCGAACAGATTTTTCGAATCTTCTGAAAGCATTTTCACGCTTTTCCGCGAACTGAGATTGAAACTTCTTGTCGCTTATCCTGCAAGTTTTACATAAGTTAATTAAGGCGAGCTTTTAATGATCTCCGGTACGTCATGACCGAGGCAGATTCTCATCTTATTCTTCAATCTTCATTCAGATTCAAAGGGACTCGAGTAAAACTTTACTTACGCTTTTAATTACAAATATACTCGAAATTGAAAATTAATTTTTCCTCGTATTCTCCCCTCCCTTTCTCGCCATCATCCCAATGGTTCTTTCTCCAAAGAATCGAGAAAGCGTAAAGAGCGGCGTCTCGATTCTTCGAAAAATTTTCGGCAGACAGGGAAGACTGCAAGCAGATCGCTCGCAAAGTTGGTAGGTGTGGTTTTTTTTTTTTAGCAGTTTGCGGTCGCCGGAAAATATCGATTGCGCGGATACGCGGGTAGATACGCGTCATCTAGACACTTTGGAGCGTATATAGCGTATCCAGAGCTGCCTGTGTGTCCCGCGCACTCCTCCCCCCTCCCTCCCTCTTTCCACCGGCCGAGTGCACCTATGACTAGTTCCACGCCGTTGAATAAACGTTCCGTTTCTCGGTCGCTCTCACTTCTTCCCCGACGCCTGTTCTCCCTCCCCCTTCCATCCTCCCCCACCCCTCCTCGACCCCTATCTCCTCCTGTCTCACCCTCGCCCTCCCCTCCCCCTCCGCGCCATCCTTCCCCACCTTCCTCGTAGCACGCGCGCGGGTATGCAACGGCGTGCAGTGAGCCGTACACAAAGGCCTGATTGCCGGACACCCGGTGAAATATGCCAGTCCCCGCCAATAACCGGTATCTCGCTGCCCTCTCTTCACTTTTACGCTGTCTTCGCTGCGGGTTCACGGAGCGACGGGTTGGACGAAGGTGGAGAACATGGAGAACCAGGGAAGGGAGGGAGGTAAAGTCACGGTGAAGCAGTGAGGGGGGAGAAGGAGGGACGAGAGGGAACGAACACCGATGGAAGTGTATCGCGATACGAGAGACAATGTGACGCGAGCTGGATACTGATGCTACTACAGGGGAAGGATAAAGAAAAAAGGGAATACAGAAAGAGAGAGAAAGAGAGAAAGAGAGAGAGAGAGAGAGAGAGAGGAAAGAAGGGAAGAGTAACCGTGGCTATTTAATTAGTTTTATTTAACGCTTTGGGGTCGCACAGCGAAATGAATAAACGGCAATAATTGCAATCGCATAGAAGTTATAAGTGGAAAGAGGAGGAAAGTAGGAGAAAAAAGGGGGGAAAAAGAGAGAGAGAGAGAGAGAGAGAGAGAGAGAGAAAGTGCGAGAACGTAATTAAAACTATTTTAGAAATTCCCAAGGAAACCTCGAACTGTCGAAAATGACATTGAGTTAATAAGTACATAACTCATCAATTTCGATAATTTGAGATTCTCATAATTCATAATTGCGAACTTAAATCATACACTTGTACCAATATAGCGTGTAATTTCTTGTTCAATGAAATAAAATTTAAATACATAAGCCGAAGAGAGAGAAAGAGAGAAAGAGAGGAAGTGTTATCGGGAACGCTTGCTCCGGCATTCGCGTGAGGTTATTTTCATGATATAGTTGCGCGGGGAGTTCGATCGAAGATAAGCGGAGTCGCGGGAGGTAAAGCTAGGTGAGGCTCTCCTAGGGCAGCAACGCGATGCCGAGAGAGAGTGTACCAACGTTACCGCGCGAAAATCGCGCTTAATGCCTCGCTGGCTTTAAAGCCGTTCCCGCGAGACGCAACGTTAAAGTAGCTGCGAGCAAATAGAATCCCAATGTGGACATTACCAGGGGAGAGAGGGGGGAGAGGGGGGACAAAGTACGAATTTCTTGCTCAACCGAAAATACGCGGTTTGCCGCGGAAATACATCGCCGTCTCGCGCGCGCGCGAGATCGGATATCTTGTTCAAATTATCGTCTAAGCAAATTGTCGGTTATGTTTCTGGCGAGGGAGACGGAGAGACGTGGGTTAACGCAATTTCAAGACACTGTCGAGGCTGCGACAGTGTCTTCAGCTGCGCGCTTCGATGCGCAGCGCGAATTCGAGTGGCACTCGAACGCGCGGAGTAGAGAACGCACATGCCGGCGAACTTGTCCGCGTTCTCTTAGGCCGGTATTCATAGTCGGTTCTTATATTTTAAGACCATCTTAAGATGTCATTAACCAATCACAGAGCCGTATTAGCATCTCGAGATATTACTTAAGACGGTCTTGAAATAAGATCTGATTATGAATACCGGCCTTAAGAACGTGCGCAAACGGAGAGGCATACATCCCCGAGAGGCGTCGCCGTTGCGGCGCTCTCGCGACACGTCGCTCGCGCGCGAGACAGCGGTTCAGATTTATATAGAATCGCGTTTCTCGTTTTCCTGATGGGAAAGGTGAATAACGCGCGGCTCATCCGCGCGCGAGAGGCGTCGCGTCGTTGCGCCATGCCACTGCGCCCGCTGGCGTTTTCGCAATTCCCTCTCGTGCTCTCGCGACGGTCGATATGCACGACGAATGGCGACGCACATCGCGCGCTCTCGTTCGGTCGACCGCTGGAAGATGGCCGCGTTCCTCGCGCGCATATAGACGCCGCGACTCTCATCTTCTGCCTCTCCGCGTCCAAGGGCGATGCCAACGGGGCTACGGCCGAGCTCCGTTTAACTTAATCCGCGGTTAATTCGATCACGGTTGCTCGCAGCGAGATCTCTAACTCGACGATTCCGTCGTCCCTGATCCAGTTCTTCTTCTCACGTGTCGAACAAATAATTGAATTTCTTATGCGAGTTAACGAAACAGGTGTTACTCGACAGATTAATCATACGTTAAATTAATGTTTGAGGTGACTCCGATATCAGCCGCGGAATTAGCTTGCTCGCCAATTAACTTGTCAAGCAACAGCTGGTGCTACCTTGTTAGCGCGGATGGAATTATTAATTTTTTTGCCGTTCGATACGTGGAAAGAAAGTTTTACGTTGAACGGATTGTGATGAAGTTGAAAGCTTTGCTGCAGGCATTCCTGCCAGTAATTAAACTAATTGATCGATAGTTGATAGAAGTTTCGGCAAAATCGCTTTTATGTCTATTTTTATAATACAGATCCCCAATTCAATCTCGGTTTAATTTACTTTTTATCTTTCTCTAATTCTTAGAACCAGCAATTTTGCAAACAATTAAGCGAGGCAATTTAAATTTTCCGATTTAACAATATCGATTAATATGATGTCAACATTGAACAACAACATAAGACTTATCTTTGATGCAGTTCATCACCGAAAGTGTGATTTATATAATCACACTATGTTAATTAAAAAATACACTCTGACCCACGAGAAAAGTCTTGTCATAATCAATTCTAAAAAAAAAAAGATGAATTAACTTTTAAGCCTCGTCTAGCCGGAGAGATGTTAATTGTGACCAGCGATCAGCGACTTCATTGATCCACCACGATACATCGTATTCAACAAAGGGTACGTTGCATTGTCGACGAACGCCTTCGCTTCCAGTCGACGACCGCCGTAGCGCGATTTCGCATCGCGGTTTCGCAGATTAATCAGTTAGGAATGCGCGAGCATGCGGCGAGGAAGGAGGCTGTGCGCGCGAGAGCGATCGGGGACGAGTAAGAGCGCGATCGAACGGTCTAAAGATCGTTTTAGACGATTCCTAATTCGATTCCCGAAGTTCCACGTATAATTTGGCATGCGCTATACATTCGCAGACACATCGCCTGTAACATTAAAACGTATACGTTCGATATCGAGTCGAAAAAAAAACAGGTCTCGTTAAAAGTCTTCGACAAAACTGGCCGGGATGTTAAATGGCGGTTCCATTGGGAACCGACGTTTGTTCAATATCGCGCGAGCGAATCGCGGCCGGGGCAACGTTTTAACGTGGGTGTCCCACAGAAGAGCGGAGGGACGACATGAAAGACGACGACCCGGCATTGCGCGCCTCCGCTATTACATCCAAGGTTACCCCCGACGAGTCGTAAACTCTCCTCTCTCGTACCTCTCGCTCGCCGTTCTCTCGCTCACGTGCCGTGCATCGGGCTCCCCCGTTCCGCTTTATACCCGTGACGACGCGCGGGACCGTATATTTCAAACGCGTCTCGATAACACGGATTGACTCGGCGCGGCCGGCGTCGACACCTGATCGAGTCAAGTCGCTCTCTGCGACGAGATATGTACTGAGGCTGCATTCCCGATATTCACTGTCGGTACTGAAAATCTATATTTTTCTATATTTTGCGTCACGTATACCATAGATTTTCAGTGCTGACAGTTGCCGACAGTAAATCGGCAAAATCAAGCGGTATCTCAGATAACAACTAAGCGTAACATCTAGCATCACGTCTGCTTCCGAAACGCTCTGGATAATTAGAATGTAATGAGCTGAGGCTGCTTTCGACAGCGCATTTAAGATTATCAGGCGCGTCGGAAAACGGAGCGGGAAGTTTTATTTACGCAATCGCGCGCGGAGCACTTTTCTTCATCTTTCAGATAAAAAGAGAAGGAGAGAGACAGATAGAGAGACGGAAGGGGGAGCGAGAAGATAAGCAGGCGCGGGAGAACTTCCGTCGACGAGAAAAACGCGCTGAAAGATCGACATTTTTTTTCCCCGCCCTCGGCGCGAACGCGTATACATCCGCGTGTGTCCATCACGCTGCAACGAGATTTCTCCGGTCCGTTACGCGTGCGACGCAATAAACGTATACGTACTCCTTACGTGTGCGACGAAGCGTGTGTCAATAAAAAGGACGTAACGCCCATATCACACTAGCGATTGGACGATTGCGTTTGCGTCTTTTGGGACCAATCAGAACGGAAATCGTGAATCGCAATCGCCAGCAGCTACTCTCCGATTGGTCAAGAGACGTAAACGCAAACGTAGACGCAATCGCCAATCGCTATAGTGTGATACGGGCATAAGACCCGAACGATCCGTCAAGCGATTGCGTCGCGAGAATGATCTCTCTCTTCCTCTCCTCTTTTCTCTTTCTTTAAATTAACGTCGACACGTGTAAACGCGGCGGAGCGCGTCGGCTAATTCCGCGCGACGAACAACAGCAATTGTCCTCCACGTTTCCGTCAGACGTAATTTAGCCGGCGACTTAATTTACGAGGCAATTGCGATTAAAGCAATTGCGTCGACGCAACTGCAATAAACAGCGCGCTGCTCCATTTTCTGGATGTTATAGGATTCGCGGTCTGATCCGAGTTGACGCGAGAGAAAAGTAGAGAAAAGCGAAGTTTTTTTTGATACCGTATTTTTAGAATTTCGACGCGTAAAATACTTATATAACAATTAAATAAATTTTGATTTCATTTCTATGCTTCTATGTTACTCCATTTTTCATTAATTACTCCAATTTCTATAATATATTGCTCTATATTTTTTCACTCCGAGTTCGAAATAAATTCTTCCTTTGAAAGAACTGATTTTTTTTTTACTTTTTCGTAGAATTCTACCTCGCGGTTCTCCGAATACGCATTCAACTCACGAGTTATCGTTGGTGTGACAGGAAAATTAAACGTTTCGCGCTGAACAAACTGCCGACTAATGTCGAGTTAAACGATAAACAGACTTATACGAAAAGTCGCGTCCATCTCGTGATTTCTAGCCTTTTTTCTTCACTAATAATCGGGAGAGATCCGCTTCGCTTTGCTTTGCGTTGCGTGTTCTAAAGCCATCCGACCCTCAACTTGACGAGAGAAGACCACCGGGAGCTTTTAAATCACGTACTATAAAGGCTAATTGCGTCAAACGTTAATTACTTTTAGTTAAGCTACGTCAACGATGTCGCAGTGACGTCGAGATTTCGCGAACGAAAAACCTCACGGTATTATTAATATTTACTTGACTAAACGTTTAAAAACCGAGTGCTAACCGATATAATTTGTATTAATATCCCTGCATTTCTCGGTTCGTATCAATATGTTTTTCATTATCTTCTTCTATTTATTACAATCTGAACCGAACAATATACGCGAAATATGGCAAGATAATATTGGTCATTAATTATATTTTCCAATATAAAATCATTCAAATCTCTTCCCTTGCAATTATTCTTATAACGTTCAATAAAAATGTTTGAACTAAAAATAAATCTGGCGTGGGCAAATTAAATTTCATGCATCGCTCATTTGCTACAACGATATAATAATAATATTAAAAATTGTTATTTTTTTATTCGTTTGCAAAAGAATGGTGAGAATTCAATATACTGAATAAAGAGCTAATATATAGCTAAATATTTTTACTACATTTAACGATATTTTAAAATTTTTCATGATTCAAAACATTCAAACTTATTTTTTGAAAAACTTTGTTTTTTTTTTAGTTATGTCATTGTTGCAGCAAGTGAATGATGTATTCGTGACTACTCTGTAACGGAGGATCAGATGCGTTATGACTGTTATCGTCGCAGGGTGAATGCACCGCACTTGAGAACGTTCTCCGCTATCGCGGGCAGAGCGAATGAGATTATCGCACTTTTCAAACTCTTTATTATCGTAACGAGGCAGCTCCGAAACGTTATCGATAATGCTCGAGCGCATGCTGTATTAAACTACATATCGTCGCTTTCGCACTGTCGACGGAAGAAAACCGTTTTCCGGGATGTAAATAATTCGTTGGATAAATAATAGATTAGACGCGGATATTAATGGACGACTAATTAATATAGTCGAGCCTATATCGAGCCTACGCTTCGCGTGTTTATCGCGCGGCTCTACAAATATCCAAACCACGATTACGATCAGCAGGCTATATTTTTAGAATTTCCCCCACGAATTCCTCTGCGAGTATAGGAAAAAGTCCGTTTCTATCAACGCAGATCAACTTTAATCTCGGCTTAACTTTCTATCTTTTTTTTTAGTATTTAGAACTAAGTTCCTTTAGTTTAGTTTAAGAACTTTAGTTTCTAAGAACTAAAAAAAGATGAAAAGTAAATTAAATCGAGATTAAAGTAAATCTACATTGGCAGAAATGGACACTAGATTCATATCGAAATTTTTGTTTAGACAAAATTGTAAAGCGTTCATCTGCGAGAAATCACTCAGGTCGCAGAGGATCGCTCGCCCGACTTTAACCGCGTCGGCTTCGGTAAATGATTATTATTATGAAAATATTATCGATAGGCGAGCGGAGGAGTAGGAATTGCGCGCGTGGAGTTAATTTCGCGTGCCAAAGGCAACGCGCGCCGCTTGCTCGTCACTCAGATTGCGGCGGATCGTCAGAATTTCATGCGCCATTAATACGTCCTGACGTAATGCCGCAGAAACTCATCGGATCCTCCAGCTGGGTAGACGGTACAGATCCGACGCATCTACGCGCATCATCTCTCCGCCGTATTTCCGTAATCGTCGATAAGGCGCGTGTGTTTACACCCGCGGAAGAATTGACTGATACCGCGCGGCGGGAGATAATGCGGGCCGACCGCGCTTTGGGAGAGCCTCTCTCGTCGAAACGATATCGCTCGTTAATCCTCGCGCGCGAGTCGCGATAACGCTTACAACTTGCAAGACGCATAAAGCACCGTGTAATTTTAAAACCCCGGGAAGATTTATGCGACATTTATATAGCGTCTCGACGAGAGCGAGGCAACGCTAGGCGGTGATGTAAATCGATCGCGGTCGCCTCGCGAAATCGACACGTCTAACGTTCGATAAAAATCCTTTTATCGTTTACGCAACCGACTACGACTCCGTAACAACCCGCCGCAGTCGGCACGAAATAATATAGCGGGTTATTATCGACGCGAGACGCGAATAGCGACCGCGACGTCGAAGACACGATTAAAGATGTGTCTCGAGAAAAATCCGAGACATGTCTAGAAATAGTTTCGTAGTTGGCGTTTTTTTTTTCGACGCTGCAAAATTAAACGGTTCAGAAACGGCGACTCGCGCTCTCCTCGTTATTGCGGAATTATATATCGAGACCGCAGCAAAATTAGTCGACGAGAGTATCGGACGATTTTTGCCCAGATCGAGGCAAGACGGATTCCAATCCGGATTCCAAGACGGATTCCATCGGTTTTCGCGTAAAAAGCCGAGGCTAATCGGTCCCGATGGCCCCCTTAATTAGATCGAGTGCCAGAATATCAGACCAGCGCCGTCGGATGAACCGTACGGATATCTAGTTAGCTCCGGCGAACGGCCGATACTTTACGGCGCGCGAGGATAATCGACGGTAATGATCGGCTGTCCAATGAACAGGCCCCGTCTTGTTGCTCCTACCGCATGACGTCGTGATTTCGCACGACACTGTGACCCTGAGGTTTCGCGACGGATGATGAGCTCGCAAAATTGCAAGCTCGCCGGTCTTTCCATTCAATTACGCGAGCAATTACGATCGCATTCGATCCTCGATGAATTCGAGGCGGATTTTCAGTACAGATGTCATCGAGATGTCGTCGTTCAATTAAGTCTTAAATCGCGCTTCTCTACGATAATGCTCATCCTTTTCTTAAAAAAGGCGCGTTAACTAAATTTCGAATATGTATCGAATGTATCGAAGTCGTATCGAAGTATTAAGGCCTTTTTTCCACGATGTTGATTGGTTGCCGATTGGTCCCCGAAATTTGCATCCCAGCTTGCTTCATCAAATTCGAATGACAGTTAGGTACTTGTGCAAAATGTTATTTTTTTATTGTGGTGTATGTAAATGTTGTTTTGTGTAATGATACAAAAAACTTAATGGTGCGCGCTTATAGTGTTCTATACAATATGTTTACACGAGCGTTACTTCTGTAATAACTTACGCTAATTCCTCCGCGTAAACGAGTGAATTATCGTTACTACAGAAGTAACGCTCGCGTAAACGTAGTACTAGTTTATTAAAATTAAGAAAAGCATATTTCGTAGGGCATTTTCACCGTCAAAAGACAACCAGAAAGGACAAAAAATAAATTTGTATACGCGTTCGCAAATTCTTTTTCATCTCCGATCGTTTCTCTTTGAGAGAAACGATTTTCGGATCCATTAAAAGAAACGAATCCAGAGGGCAATGCGCGTGCACGAAACGCGCCTACGTCGACCATCACCTGATCGTCCCGTTCGTCCGTCGAGTCGGCCAATCGCGTCGATCGGATTAGCGGAGAGGGGCAGGGCAAAGGGGCGCGCTGATTGGGATTTACATGGCTTATGAATTATGCACGGGGATCCGCTTTTAAAAGTCAATCCGCGCGCAGTGTCGCGCTGCAATTAGAATCCGCACGCGGACGGCCGCCGGCCGGAGCGTCGATGACGGCCGCGTCGGAAACGCGGCCTATCGATCGCCCGCTTACGCGCCCGAAACGGCCCCGTGTGTGCGCGCGGGTTAAGGTTAAACCCCCACGCGAGAGGGGAAAACCCCCCAATGCCCTTCGCGGCCGCCTCCTCTTCCGGCGCTGCTGACGTATAATCCGCCGTCAGTGACGGACAGTTCTGGTCTCCTTACTCCCCGGAGTAAGGATCGTTATACGAGTCCTCTCGAAAGTTAAACTGTCTCTCAACTTCATGTGAGATAAAGATCACAGAAAATCGATGAAATTATAAACCGTGTGTTCAAATTAAGATATTTACAGAAAGTTACTTTCAACTGTGACACTTATTTCCTATTTTAATATATTACAGCTCAATCTATCTTTATTTATTTATATTTTCTCATGTCTCAACTTATATATATTTATTTAATTTCTTGTCGGCTGATGAAGACTCCGGGTAGTCGAAACGTTCCGACAGTTAAATATTATGGTCGTTTTATTGATCCTCTCGAGGTTACAACCCTCGACAAGTTAAATGTTAATAAATCATAATTTATTTAATTCATAATAACTTGATAATCTGCTCGTTTATCGTTCCACGTCCTTTCTAGTTGTCTTACAAAACACGAGCCAAGAAAGTCATGACACCAGCGTTTTAATAATCATATTCTTAAATCGCGAAAGGACTAATAATATTGCCTGATTGATTACACCATTTGTTACATTTTTATGCTTTTGTAAGTCGAGCGGAATGTAAATTCGAAAATATTGTATCTATACGAAAAGTATCTCAATCAATCTCTCCGATTCCGACTATACGCACGTCGCTCGCTCGCTCGTCAATCCGCGCGACTTCCTTTCCTTCGCGGTCGATACGATTTTACCTCGCGACGAGGTAACCCGCCGCTCGTTCGCCCACGCAAAGACGGCCGGATTTTGTCGTTCACGGGACAGATATTCTTTCGAGCACCACATATACTCCAAGAAAGTTCGATGTAAAACTCGAAATCTGAAAATCTCAGATTCGCTGTTTTACGTGAACGTTTACGTTTCGCGTGAACGGATATTATGTGCAAAGTGCGCATCAAAGTCCGATTTTATTGGATTTTAACGAATGTTTTGATTAAAAAAGTGGTTTCGCCGTCGGCTTTCGTCCTTCGGCCCGCGTTGCAAATCGTTGCAAATCGAATCTCTCGCGCGTTATAAAACAGCTCAGGGCGGCGCGTTCGCGTTGTTATACCTGTCCGGTTACCTGTCCGGCGAGCGCGGCGCCTGCGGGTCCGGATAAACCAATCAATAATTGATTCGTGCACGGATGCACGACGCGTAATGGAGTTAGGCAAACGCAATGGCGTTTTAATCGAACGCATGCCAGCCAGCTCGGTTGCGGTGGCGCGCGATCGGCCAATTAATCGCCCGATTTCCGCGCCTCGCGGCGGCGGAGGTCAATCGCCGCGCGAATCGTGGGACTCTCGGGATCTGTCAGGCATCTCGAGAAACCATTGTCGCGCGGATCACAAAAGAGCTGATAGCTCTCGAGAAACGACCGAGAAACTCATTGGCAAAAAAATGTACGAAGCAGCCACGTAGCTGACGCGCGAATTCAAATTAATGTTTAAAACCGCAAGAAGACAATTGTCTCTTCTTTTTCTTTAAAAAACAAAAACATGGAGGACTATGTGGGGTGCGTCAGGGGTCACCCTACGTTCCACGCAGACCCTTTAATTACACCGCTAATAGCAGTCGACGGCACGCGTGCGGCGCGGTTAGACGCAGCGCGGTCGTTTCGCGCTTGTTAATATTTCACTTCCGGCGTGATATCGCAGCGGCACCGGGTTCAAGTCAGCCGTGGGCGCTGTCTAAAAATAGGATATAGATCTGCGTGGATGTTAAAATCCCGGGAGGAGTTGGGGACGAGAGCTCCGTGTGTCCAACATTTTGCAAACAAATTCTCGCGCCGAACAAAATCGCAACGGTGCGGGGAAAAAAAGGAGGGAAAGGGGAAGAGATTTTTAAATTTCGCACGCGAACTATCGATCCCTCGATGGTTCTCGGATTTTCTTCAAAAACGCATCCGCGACGACGCGACGAGATAAAAAAAACCTCGTTCTTCACCTTTGTCGTTTTAATCCTCGTTAAATTGTACGTTAAACGTCCCCGTTAAACGCATTGTACGGACGCGTTCGCCGCTATATTCATGACGTATAGCTTTCACAGCGCGAGCAGTGAGGAAACCTGACGCGAGGAGAAACATCGGAGAGAGGAAAATCGGACGGCGGCGCGAGAGCGAGCGAGAAAGAGAGAGAAAGAGAAAGAGAGAAAATAGGAGAAACGAGAGTGCGACTGGAAGGGATTTTGCGCGCTCGTGAAAAGATCGCGGAAAGGGGGATTCCGCGGGGGAGGAGGGGGGAGTAGAAGGGTAGCTGTAAGCCGAGGGCTGGGGGATGGCGCAGGAAGGCCGAGGCACGCAATATGGCCGCCAGCGAGCGAGAGAAGCGCCGCCTGGAAACATTTTTCTGTTCCCGCCGCGAGAAGCAGTTTTCCGACCGTCGTTTCGTCGCTGACTTCCGATCGCTTTAGGTTAGAGATCCCGTTTTTGAATCCCGATTTTCGAGCCCGGCGAAATTCTACCCGTTCGATATCACACGCCACCAATCGAATTGCAAATCGACGCAAAACGGGAGAAGCGACACGCTTGGCGTCGCTCTCAAACGGCATCCTTCCCTTTTACGCGAAAAAATGTCTCGTTTAACATAACGCTGATACAACGTATCTAATGATCGTTCAACGATTCGATCCGTCGCGTTCGTCTGTCGGTAATGGAGTTTAAAATGCGACAAATGATCTTTTTTTTTTTTCCACAAGTTCTAGAGATTAAAATATTCGTGTAAAAGAAAAATACTGGCAGCTTTTGCACGAGAATCGAATCACGATGATTAAATAAATAAAACGAAAAATTTGTTTCTGTAAAGGTAATAGGATTGATCACGATCTATTGAAACAAACCATTTTATGTGAGTTTTATCTCATTTCTACATTGGCACTCGTTTTTCTTGTGTCCCGCTCCTTTCTGAAGCTACTTGGAAAAAAAAAAGCTTAATTCCATTTCAATTAAAATGATTGCTAAATGGAGCTCCCTGCTCAACTTGATTTAAAGTGGAAAGACGTTTGATAAGTAAAGCGCGATCTTCGATCTCGACAGCTGGACGACCAAACATCCATCTGTTACCTCAAAACATACTTTGAGATACGAAGAACACAACAGAGGCGTGTTATTTATCGTTATACCCTAAAAAAAACGAATACAAAATATTAAGTATTTCAAGATTCGACCGATGCTCGGTTCAAATTGTGCAGCTGATGCAATAAAAATTCTGTTTTTTTTTTCCGGAAGATCAGTCTAGATCGAGAAACACGATCGCGCCGACGTGATCGAGAAAACATGTTTTACGTTTCGCAGGAAACGAGCCGTAGAAGTCCTCGCGGCGATGTTGTGTGCGCGCTTGACCTGCCCTCGCTCACCATTTTACCAGCCATTGTTGCCACCATCCGGGGACGAAAAATTGCGTATATGCACGGATTAATATGCCCGTCGAATATCTCTCTCGCGGTTTTCGTATACGGCAAATTACGTACGCGCGCAACGCGTACGTTCCCGTTCACGTGCGCTCTCGCACCCGGGGGACGAGGGACCGGGAATCCACGTCCGGCAGTCGCCGACCTTCCACCTCGGGGGGGACGAACTTTTTTTTGGTTAAGTACGACGGACGGACTACGCTCGCTCCTCGGAGCGATTCCGCGGACACCCGCGCGTTTTTCCAGGTCGGGAAAGGAAGCGACGGGCGCGAGGAAGCGAGGAGGCGACCTCGAACCAGCGCCAGAACGAGCGAAACGCGAGCGGTCGCGAGAAACGACGACGATCGACCGCGAGACGGTCGTCGCCGTCGACGGGCGATGGTGAATCGTCGTCGACGGTCGCGGAACCGCGATTCCGCGACGCGTCTCCGCGATCCCGGGACCCGCGCCCCGCCGCCGAATCGGTCCGCGATCCGAAAAAGCGTCGCTTACCTCAATGTGACAGGAATACGGAGGCTCGTTCGTAACTCGGATGTAAACACAGACATTTTTCGGCAGAAATGACACTGAGGCAGCCGTAACGACGTGCGTCCGAACACCGTTTACATCGCGGCCGACGCCGACGCGTTGCGCAAAGCGATCCTGCGTTATTAAATGCCGCGGTAAACACAGGAATTCGGTCTCTCCGCGGAAAACATCAATCGAAAATTAGAGATGGCAGCCATTACTTTCGTACAAAACAAAGGTCCACATCCACGGACTCGCAAGCGACCGAGCCTCGAACCCAGGCGCGTCACCGCCGCTCGCGGTGCGCCGCGCGATTCAAACCGGTCGAACCGAGCGCGATTTCCGCGTTGGATTTATCGTTCGCCGCCGTTCTCTCGTCGGCGATTGAACGATCGCTGGACGGGACGTTGAACGACGAGACACGCGTGTACGCGACGGAAGGACAACCGAGTTAATTATTCGGCGTGCAAATTCCGCCGGACGACAGACGCCGAACTGGCCGCAGCTAACCGCGGCCGCGGGAAGATGTCGCGGCGCTCGCGCGCGCGCGCCATCTGTCGACGAGCGCGGTAAGCGGCGAACGCCGTGCGCTGCCAACGTCAGGGAGCTGAACTGCGCGCCGAGTCGAGCCGAGAGCGCGCGGAGACGACTTCGGCCGGATTCGGCTCGGCGTGTAAACCGAGAGGCCGCGATCTCCGCGACTCGAATCGTCCTCCGCCGATCTCTCGAAAGTGCTCGAAAGTCGCCGCGATCCACCGCCGCCGCCGCCCGCGCCGTCGTTTTGTTGTCGTTTCACGAAAAACGTCACGATCGTGACGGCAGGCGGCTGGGAAAGGAAAGGACGTAGCACGCGTATACATTCACGAGCGTTCTAATGTTGGTACCATCTGTCGCCACGCGTGAAAGACTACGAGGCGGCGATCATCGCCGCCGGCCGCTTATTGATTTCCTCCACATTTCCCTCGCCTCGTAGATATATGTTCCTCGCGTAAATACCGCGGGACAACCATGTGCCAGCGTGATTGATCAGGTACCGTCGATCGAGGGCCCTTATTTTGACGTGGGCGCGACGCGACGTGGAAGAGACTTTCGCGGAGAATTCTTTGAAAAGGAAGAACGCGGGATTGTGTCGCGCGCGAGAGCTCCGGACGAAAGAACGGAATGCCGTTGAAAAAGAAAGATAGAACGGAAAAAACTCGCCGGGGAGCCTCGAGCGTAAAACGAAGGTTACGAATGGAACGAGATGCCTCGGATAATTATACGCGTCCGCGATTTTGATGCGCGGACGTGACGTACCTCGTGCAATTGAAATAATTCAATTCCGTCGTGCGGATCAACGTGGTTTAAATTGTTGACATCCGAGACACTCGTCGTGCGAATCGTTCGGTAAAAATACGCGACTGTACGCGTTATTCGTTCGCTTATATACGCATTTGTCTCAGAAATATGTTGTACTTTGCTCTCTCTTTTCGCTGTAATAAACTTTATATATTTCATTGATTGTATCGCAGACGAAAATTATTTGATGCCTGTGTGCCTTTCACATTAGGTGGAGATGGCCGACGCGGATCCGCAGTTCAAGCGACTTTTACTGCCAGCGGAGGAGACTCTGTTCGAGCAGCTGTTGAGATTCGGCCTCTACGTAGGTGCGATGTTCCAGATAATGTGCTTGTTAGCTATAGTCGTGTATCAGGCCGGTCCGTCCGACGGTGTGGCAGCTTTGAAGGTACCGTCCAGCTGGACAGTGTCGCAAACTGGAGCTGAGAACGTGGCCTTCCACGTAGCAAATGATTCTCGTAATTGCAGGACGATCCGAGCGACGTGGAGTGCTCTGAAAACAGTCCCCAGGTGACGCCGAGAAGACCTCACCGGCCGCGAAAGCAGGAGAAAAAGAAGAGGCGTTGAGATGATGTTTTTCCTCTGATACAACTCATTTCACGACCACCTTAAAGGCTGGGTCTTGAAAATAATTCCTCGGCTCATCTAAGTTATTTACTAAATGGACATTTTATATAATGTGCAATGTGTCAATCTCTAAAGTATAATTTATAAAGTATAATCCTACTTTTTAACCATATAACTCATTGTCTGTTTTAACTTCATGTAAAATTATAAAAGCGTTATTTGTATGTAATATTTTATAAGAGAATAATAATTAGCTTTTTACATAATTAAATTAGCGAGAAAAGATTCTTGGAATTCCTTCCGGACAAGTGCGAATTTTAGAGACACTTTGTATATATATGTTGCAACATAACCTTTTGATACTTGTATATGTATATGTGTTGTAACATAACCTCTTGACGCATCCTATACATTCATAATATATAAAAGATGAGAAGTAATTAAAAGAAAGTGATAAGTTAACGTACAAAGTACACGACTCCCCTTCTTCTCAAAACGGAAATAGAAGTGTCAAAAAACGTAAAATTGGATAAAGTTGACGGCACGTTAAGTAAAAAAATTATTCGTGTTTTTTTTAATTCAACGAAACTTAACCTCTCAATCGGAAAAAGCCACGATATTAGGCGGCGCGGTTATGCGACGAATTCACGTTGATCCGACTGGAAATGCGAATGTGATTGTATGATATCTTGTAGTTAGAGCATTATTATTGATAACTCGTGAAGAATGCTGCACAATACGGCGACCTTGTCGCCTCAGGATATTTTGATTGAGGTTAGAAAATTTATCTCCGGTGCCATCCGGCCTTCTCACAGCACGAATACGCAAGACGTGACGCGCACGGCGCTATCCCTGCTGAAAAATGTACCCGCGGCGAGGGAAGCCGTCCTCGAATATTTTTGCAACGTATTCTTCGTCGCGGTGACGAAATACGTTCGCCAAATCGAGGTAAGCACGCTGTACTCTTGGTACGTTCTTCCTTTTACACAGCGCATAACAAGTATAATTTATGTAATAACTGAATCGCGATCTTTGTAGACGAATCAGAGTATACCAATACCCGAAGAGAGCATTATAACAGAGATTCACGCCATCCTGAGCAGTTTCGTTAATGAGAATCCAGAATCCTGGGCGCCTATCATATCAGCATGGTCGTTGGACCTACTCGGTACATATATTTCGTTTACAATTGTACAGAATATATTTCTGCGACGTGTCAAGTACGATTTTCCTATAGGTAAAATATCGTCCGACTATTCAAAGCGTGGCAATTTGCCTGTCAATGCAGGCATCAATGATTTTCTGCAGCAGTGGATGTCGTGTCGTGCAACGAGAACTTTGATAGACATTACCGCTCAATGTCTACAGTGCCTTATGCATTCCGATACGGAGTCTTGTATCAAGGCGTTGTTAGACACCAGCGTGCTGCATAGTCCGTACTTTGATTGGGTGGTCGCTCATGTAGGGAGCTGTTTTCCGAACACTGTGATCACTAGAGTGCTATCTTGTGGACTGAAAGACTTCTGCGCCATGGGCTATGAGCATAATGTTAAGAATCCAAAGTTGAATTCGGTTGTCGGCATATTGGGACACTTGGCGGGTAGCCATTTTCAAGATATTAGAAAAGCGCTGCTAGACTTATTCGAGGCAAGCTCGTCATATAAGTTTTATTGTCCTGTTGCATTGATATTTTCGATTTAAGTTTACGTATTATATAATATATATTCGCAATAATCTTTTAGTGGAGTTTGGAAGAAGACTTGAGTCTTGACGACGATACCAAGAAGCAGAAATTGGCCACGGTACCGTTTCTTCTGAATCTGGCCTCGCTTTCGCAAACTCTTTTGAAAGCAATGACCAGCGACGTGTTACAAATATGTATGTTTTTAATAAAAATTGTATTGAAGTAAATTGTATTATCATTAAGTGCAATTGTGTAAAACATATTTGTTGCAGTGAGGCCAGACATTATACCACGACTGGCATTGTTTGCGGCAGACTGGTGTAAATACTTTGATAATCAACCAGCGGCGTTAATGGACTTGACAGTGCATCTGACGTTGGGATGCGAGCAAGGCGCGTCACAGATAATCAATATACTGCTGGATACGAGTCTGAACACGAGCAATGTCGGCTATCACAGCGTCAATGCGGCGCAAAATGTGAAAAACATTTGTCGAGAGATACTGGAATTGGTTCTACAGGAAATCGATCTGTTATTGAGAACGCACGGACCGCAGTCAGCCAATATCCTTCTGCTGAGTTCTGTCAAACAGGAGATATCGTTGATAGTGCCGATGATGCTAGATCCTAATCCGCTGCGTGTACAAACGGCTGTCAGACTACTAAGTTTTCTCAGAAGTCAAAATCAGAACATAGTCGTCTTCACGGCGTCCTACATGCTGATGAAAGCTCAAACAATGTTCCATCTCGCGGCCTTAATACGTCTTATCACTAATAACGTCGTACAGTTTCCCACGAGTAAATCCGGATTCGAAAATATTCTTGCCAGTCACGATTATTTTGCACAGGTCATGGAGCAAGCACTTAGAGAGATACATTATAAAAGCGGAGGAATAAATAAGGAGGACTCGAGACAGTTATTCAAGAATCTTATTATAATGTTGAAGCAAGTGTCATTAATTTAAAGTATTTAAGCATTTTATAGTTCAATTTAATAATTAGAATCTTTCTCCGTCTCATTTAGATGGGAGAAATCAAATAAGGTGGCGATATTGCAGTCACAGATGATTAGCAGAGCTCTTAGAGCTAATTTATATCAAATATCTTGTTTATTGATGAAAAATGATGATTTTGACTTGGCGAATGATATTGTTACTCTCTTGGATCTGTTAAGCACACCCGAAAAGGATCATGTTCTCGATGTGGAACTTATGCTGAAATTGACGAGGGCGATCATACAGTATTTCTTTTCATGCATTGCTCAAACTGGTAATTATAATTCTAACGTTTCTATTTATTTTTTAAGTAACAAAGTGTACGATAATATTTCTTTCTTAGATGTTATAAAAAAGCAACAAGGAGTAAAGATGGTATGTCATTTATTGAAGGATTTGGCATGTTATTCTACGTCCGCACGCGTATTGGCGCTCAGAGAGATATTAGGAAATAGTATCAATAATGAGCAAGCCAAGTATTTTGGCGCAAAAGAGAAATTTGAGCCTCGTTTTGAAGAGATGTTATTATTACATCAAAATCATAAACAGGTAAAATTTGCACAAAAGCATGATAAAAGTACATTTTAAGATATCGAAGATATGTTTTAATATATGTGTAAAATCTTTTACTTTTATTTTATTAACGTTGGATATGGGATCCATTTAACTTAGATATGTAGAATTTAAATAATCTTGTTTTAGGTGACGAGCACCATGTTAGCGCAACGACATTCGTCGGTATTTCATGCTGGTGTGATAGGACACGGTCCACGAAGGCTTCCGCCGGAAAATTCGATCGATAAGGAAATCGTTGCTTTAAACAAAATGTTACTAATAGACGTCATAAAGGTAGAGAATTTGATCAAATTAAATAGAGCCCAAAATATTGTATATTAAATACTCTAACAATTTGAATTATTTATAGGCTTGTTGCAGCAACCAGGAATCAGATCGATATCCAGTTAACTTGGACGCTCTGACAATGGTCAGTTTGTTGTTGGTTGAATTGGTATCGCCTGATGTTATGTACAATGGTCTACCGTGGCCTGATGAGGAATTTACAAAGGTAGTATTTACGTTAAATACCTAACGTGTTACGTTACTTAATTATTGATATCATTTCACTGCTATATCGCTGAGTTATTCATCCTCCTAGTTAATTATTACCTAATAGAATAATTTTGATTATATGGCAGGTAACAATAGAAAGAGATTTACAAATTCGTCGCAAATTTAAGGATGTTCCTCTATTGTGGACGTTGTTAGAATTGACCGCCTGGTACAGGCCGGCGTTAGCGTATTGTTCCGTTTTACTGAGAGGAATTACTGCAACCGTTATGGCTAATTGGAATACAGAGGAAGGCGTTTCGCTTGTCAATATAATGGCTCTTGGTCAATTATTACCACCGCCGCTGGCGAGTATTAGGGACATCCTACGAGTTTTACAGCCTCACCAGGTATGTTTTCGATTCTGTAACATTATTTCAGTTAAATTTATATATTCGGATTTTGCAAATATATTTCTAATTGCAGATAAATACAATAATGAGGGAATGCCTGTGGGCGTACATGCGCGAAAATGTGCCATCTCCAGCGTTATTTACGCGAAATGAAAGCACTAACATAGCCTGGAGAGACATCGATATGTCATCGCCCAATGCACGTTTCACAGATACACTCCGTTTAGTATTACTGGCAAATATTCACACTTTAGGATCTTTATATTCGACATTATTTTATAATGAAAATAAGTAATATAAGATACGATATATTTTTGAGACACAATACTTAAATTATTTTTAATCATATGCATTTTGTAAATACTATTGACGTACGTGATAGTAAATGATAATTAATAAATAATATGAAAATTTATTATCCTTTCTCTTTTTTTTTTACTTAGAATACATACTTACATATAGATAATTTCTCAAATAAAAGCTATGTTTTGATAATATTGATTAACATAATATTATCAAGCTACTTGGTTCATATATGAGAAAATTGGTTTATTATAACATGCGTTTCAAAATTATAAATACTAAGATTTAATATTTCCACAGATTTCATGTATTAAACACCATTAACAGTAAGTACATTTGGACATTTAGTGTTCTCCTTGTTACATCGATATCCTATAACAATAGTTATAATTCATATGTATCTTATAACAACCCTGAATATAAAGTAGAAAATGACAATCACACACTGTATAAAATAGGAAGTAATCTTTACTGGTTTCTTGTATACATTCTATTTTTTAAGTATGTAACACATTACATAATACATGGATCCTTCTTTTTATGATATAATCGAGCGTTATAATTCTCAATTAATAATATGGGTAGGAATTTGTTCTACAACTCTCGGAAAGGGTCATTCAGCGAATCGTGATGAGATTATCCACACAGTGCGGATTATGCATAACAAAACGCGATGATGAAGTTGTTGAGGAAATGAAACAAGGAAGACGAAAAGAAAAATATACATATGTTTTGTAATATTTATAAAAGCACATCCTCTCCTCCTAAATACATATGTAAGAAACAAATTAATTTACTTCGCATTATTATCAATACAGGAATGGATGGTACCTAAGGTGAACGAACGCTGTTCGAATTGCTTGCACGAATACCCTAGGTGGGTGTCTCGTCCTAACTGAAATGGATTATTTCGTATAATCGTATGCAAAATCGGTTCAATTCATATATAAATGTCGCGATTTTACTTTTACGCCATTTGAGTCTTCCACGCGGCTCTGTCCGCGTCAAATCACAGAGCTCAAAACGCTAGTAAAAAATGTTGAAAATATTTAATTACTTTCTTACTATGTACACGTTTTGCTCGTTGTACGAAAGATATTACATCTTACAATGCAAGCACAGGCTTGTGACATCTTCCGCGCTTGCATTTGCGAGCATTAAATGTTATGTTCGTGTTTTTATATGCTCTCTCTACGCTCCGTCAATGTATCTCGCCTCTATCAGTTGGTGCTTCGTGTACCGTTTGACACAGCGTAGAATCAATGTTTAATGTAAAAATAAAGGGTACGTTCTCTCTTTTTCTCGGTAATGCATAAACGAAGATATCATAAGTGGTAATGTAAAACAATATTATTTCCAGAATAGATTTCAAAATATATTGCGTGTCAATGGTCACGTTAATATATTATGCGTAAAAGAAGCACATATACTTTTTCTTTTTAAGTAATGTCATCGACAATATAATCTTTTGAGCAGAGAATCAACAATATACCAATGGTAAGTTAAATATGTGCGACTTTTTATAACAACGGGGAACTTTCGTCTGGCGCCGGTGTTTGTCTATCCATTCTATGAGCCTTGACATAAACACACAGCTGCCAATCCGACTCTCTTACTTTACAATAAATTATTACTCAGTTCTTCAGAATTAAAAAAGTTCACTTTTCAAGTCTATAGGTGAATTAAGTTTAGAAGAGTAACGTGCTCATGCCACCCATTTCACTTTGCTCCTTCACAAAGATCTCGAAGTATTGGTATATGATTGTGACAGCGAGCAAGATACCGGTACCGGAACCGATCGCGCCCAAGAAGTCCGCCAGTACGGAGAGAGCCCCGATACATAGCCCGCCGAACGCCGCGGCGGTCGGGATGTATCGATTTAGTTCGCGAATCATGGAATTATCTCTGTGGCCTCGCATCACCATCTGCTGTTCTCGCAGTTGTTTAGCAACCTAAAAGTTCAATAACGCATGTCGTAAATTTTTACACTTCGTCGAGAAGATTCATACCGCCTTTCAGTGAAAGTTGTACTAACATCCTTTGCCGAGCTCCCGGAGACTTCGATCCACGTCTTGGAGAAGAAAGCGCATGAGCCGAGCATGAAGAGAATGTAGAGCATGGCGTGGACAGGATCTTGAAGGATGTGACCCACCGATTCTGGAGGTGATAAGTAATAACATAATCCGCCAACCGGATATGATCTGGCGGGTCCTCCGCCCCCGACATCCGACCAAACGCCTAGCAGATTCACTATAAGATTTCCTTGGAACTTGACGGCCAACATCTGAGAGATGACGTACAAATTGGACACCAAAGCCGACTGCAGGATAATCGGGATATTGCTGGTGTAAAACAGTTTGATCGGATAGCTGCTGTATTGGCCGCGGTATCTGGCGGATTTGATCGGAAGATCCACACGGAAGCCCTAAAAATAAAGTGATTTGATTTCTCGAGTCCAGTCATTACTTACAACAGCCTGATACTTTTTTGTTCGAAAACCAGTATTAGAAGAAATTAATATAAACTTTATAACTTGTGCAAATGTTCTGTGACCTATCAGCAATTTACCTGGAAATAAATAACGATAGCGAACACTAGAATGGTGGCGAGGAGATTCATCAGATTTGGAAGATTTTGTCTGTAGAACGCTTCACGGAGGCCTCGGACTTTGTCCTGTCTGGTAGCCAGCAAATGGAACAGCGCGATTACAGCTCCTTCAAATTCCGTACCACGACCTATTAAGTATATAAAAATAAAATTTTAGTTAACGTTTAGATAATTGATGCTCTTATTACGATTTTTTTTCTAATAACGAGAAAGTTACCGGTGTTGACTGTGGCTGGCGAGAATGCTTTCCACACAATGGTCTCGCAAATATTGGTGGCGATAAATAGAGATATTCCGCTCCCCAATCCATATCCTTTCTGGAGAAGCTCGTCCAACAGCAATACGATAAGTCCAGCGACGAATAACTGAATGATAATCAGAAGACAGACACCAGCTCCAATTTCAGTCGGATCACCGTACATTCCGGTCATTACATACACAATGGCTTGTCCAACGGTAATAACCATGCCAAATACTGCATAAA
>NW_020220805.1:0-1869 GCF_003070985.1 Temnothorax curvispinosus | reverse complement strand
CGGGCCTTAATATCACTTTTTAAAACTTTAACGTCGTTAATGAATATGTTATATATATATTAATATTATTGTTAATATTTGATGCACTTCTTTTTTTACATAGTTCTTACTTATATTTAATTTAAACTTAAACTCATACTTAATAATTCTACTTAATAATCGATATTTAAAAAAATAAAAATAAAAGAAATTCATTCATACTTAATAAAAACGTATACTCAACAAAAATATTTACTACTAATACTTAAAAACTATATACGTATTCATAATTTGTACTTTTAGTGTAATATAAATGTTTACTTCATTTTTTAAAAACTTCTTTAAGTTCTTTTAATATTTTTAATTTTTCTGTTCTATAATTAGCAGTTTCTTCTCTTTTTATTCTTTTTTCTTCGAGTGATGCCCGTAAATAATTAGCTCTTTCTTCATTTAATGAGATCTTCCTTTGTTCTAAAAAATATTGTGAATTACAAACTTAAATAACAACAAGAAATATTGTACATTTTTAGTTACTTATTGATTACTTACTAGTTGATGGCTCCTGTTCATTATCATCAAATAAAGATTTTTCAGGATCTCGTGTATGCGATCCTGCTACAGATAATGGTTTTACCCAAGGTTTGTCGCGAAAGATCTCATCTAATGGCTAAAACATGTTCATTTTTATATTTAAAAATTTCTATTTCTAAATTATAAAATGTAATGGTAACTAAATTTAAAATTATTCGTAATATTCAATGTTAATTTTGTTATAACTTATTTATTACCTCTAAATATATCCATTGTTTCCTGTCATTTCCACTTTGAGCGTTATGATCAATAATCTGACGATATCGTCTTTTTAAAGTATCCATTTTATTATAACATTGATTAACCGTAAAGTTATATTTTTGTTCATGTTTTATACGTTGGCAAATTTGCGTCCACATTTTTTTTTGAGGAACTTTCTCTAGCATATACGCGTTTTTTTTATACAATGAGATTAGCAAAAGCGTGGCTTCGTGTGTCCATCGCCCCTCATTTGAATCTAAAAAAAACCAAATATTTATTAAATCTTACTTATGTTATTGTACTCTCTATTTTTGTACTTGCGATTTAAACACACCTATATTAAGCTCATCTCGTTCAGCTTGATTATAATTGTCTTCATTATAGTTTTCAATATCTGAAGTATTGTCGTATTGAACACTACTCTTCGAACAACTTGGTTTATTGTTATCAACTGTTAAAGGTACTACAGGAGAGGTACTACAGTTACTAGGTGTAGAGTTTTTGTAATTTGAACGTAATGCTTTCGCTTTCTCCAGAAGCACGTTGGCAAAATCATTATCTATAAAAATAACACATAAATTATTTTGAAAATATTTTGTCACACATTGCAGTTAAATATTTAATACTAAAATCCTTTTTTGTACCTTTATGAGCACGATTGTAATCTTCTTTTCCTACTTCTATACTATACATAACATTTGTTGATTCATCAAGCAATTTCAACTTTAACATTTGTTGATGATTACAGTTAACATTGGATTGCACAAATTTCTTCATTTTTATATTTGATGAAGTAATAATACAAGAGAAGAAACTCTGTAAATACATTTATATTATAGTTAAATATAGTTCAATATAATAAATAATAGCAATAATTTATGGAGTTGTATTGACAAATTTTTATTTTACATAATTTATTATATTTTGTATATAAGCGCCATACATGCATTACAATGGAACAGATATAAAATTTAATTTTTCTTTCATCCTATGTATAATTTATAGAGAGAGAAAGAGAGAAATTAAAGATTAAAATAGACGTGTTCTATTGTAATCAATTACAATTAGGTATAAATAATAGAAACATAAATATGAGTA
>NW_020220804.1:0-4010 GCF_003070985.1 Temnothorax curvispinosus | reverse complement strand
TTCAGAGTATGAGGAGGTCCTCCAGGGCGTGGCCACCTTAGTAGGTGGCGAGCGACCTGAGGAAAATAGACCGGGCAGCTTGGGGAAGGAGCCGAATGAGGCCCAACCACAAGCTGGTAAAAACCGGAAAAAATTTAGTGGAGCGGCACGTCGCCGCTACAAAAAACAGAAGCAGATGGAGGGGAGCAGCGGCGCTGAAAAGCCCGCTCCAGAACCGAACTCTGCTTCTGCAGCAGCGCTGGAGACGGGGGAGCGAGCTTCCGCTGGGACGGGCAAACGTCCCAGATCGGAACAGAGCACACCCAGTCCCAGCATTGCACAGCTGGGCAAAAGGCCTAAAATCACTCCAGATCAGAGGACTTTTGCCCAGATAACATCCGGCCTAGTGAGGGTGGCCATGGTTCCCATGGAGTATCCCGAACGAAAGCTGGACGAACAAGAGGTTGCCCTCTTGAAGGAAAAGGTGAGGGGAAGTATCCTGAGCATTGCGAGGGGTACTAAAGCTCCCACCTTCAAGGGCACCTCAGATAGGGACGGTGCAGTCATTTTTAACTGCACCGATGTAGAAACCGAAGGGTGGCTTCGAAGCCTAACTTCGGTAATAGACCTTAACGGGGTCCGGCTGCGTGCAATGCGGCTCGATGAGCTGCCTAGGCGGCATCGAGTGGTAGTGCATGTAGAGGACCCTAAGATGCCTGTCAAGGAAGCGATAGAGCTACTTGACAGACAAAATGAGGGTCTCCAAGCCGCGGATTGGGTGGTTGCGAGGGGTAGCGAAAGTAGGGATGCTACGAGCACCCACTTCGCTGCCCTTATTGGGGAGGGAGCGTTGAGTGCTCTTAAAGCGCTCAACTTTAAACCCTTCTGCGGACTCAGCCAGGCGACAGTTAGGTTGCCTGGGGGGGACCGCAGGGGGGAGTTAGGAAGGAAGGAGGATAGATCGGAGACTGCCTAATCAATGGCAGGCTCTAATATCCCCTTCACTCAAATCAACTTGCATCACAGCAAAAGCGCCTCGGCGGTTCTAGCCAGGTGCGCAGCTGTGATGCACACAAAGCATTTATTCCTCATCCAAGAGCCGTGGCTCGTCAAGGGACACATTAAGGGCCTTGGAGGTTGTGGTAAATTGTTCAAAGCAGACAACGCAAAAAGACCAAGAGCCTGTATTGTGGCGAAAGGTCTGGATGCCTGTCTATTACCACAATTCAGCGACGGCGATTTAGTAGCTGTAAGGCTGAAACTCAATACAGACGATGGAGGGGTCAGGGACCTGATAGTGGGGTCTGTTTACATGCCCTACGATTCGGAGGAACTACCCCCCCAAAGAAACATGATAGAACTAGTAACTTATGCGAAGGAAAGGGGACTAGAGCTCCTCTTGGGCTGTGATGCGAACTCACACCATTTGGTGTGGGGAAGCTCCGACATAAACCCAAGAGAGGAGAGCCTACTTGACTTCATCATGAGCACTAACTTACAAATCCTAAATAGAGGAACAGAACCCACTTTCCTGGACTCTAGAAGACAGGAAGTGATAGACATTACGTTGTGCACGAGGGGTGTGGTGGATCTGGTGGCGGGATGGAGGGTCTCAAATGAACCTTCAGGGTCCGACCACAGACAGATCCGCTTCGACCTTGTGAACTTTCAGAAAGATGAACAGTAGGGGAGAAACCCCAGGAAAACAAACTGGGAGGGCTTTAGAGCCGACTTAGTCAGTCGGCTAAAAAATGCGCCGACCAAATTCCATACAAAGGAAGACCTGGAGATCGCAGCGAGCTTCGTAAGCGACGCTATCAGGGAATCCTTTGAACTAAATTGCCCATTGAGGCCAAGAAATGCCTCGGCCGGTGCCTCATGGTGGAATGCAAAGCTATCGAGGCTCAGGGCCGGGGTAAGAAGGCTCTTCAATAGGGCTAAAAATGTAAATACGTTGGAAGCCTGGGAAAAGCATAAGGCTGCCCAGCGAGACTACAAAAAGACGATAGTCGACGCCAAAAGAACGGGGTGGAGGAGTTACTGCGAGGGGATTGAGAGTGCTCCAGAAGCATCCAGACTCTGCAAGATCCTCTGCAAAGAGAATGACCCACAGTGGAGCTGTCTCAAGCTCCCTAATGGAGAATTCACAGAAACAACTGAGGAGACTTTGAATCATCTCATGGAGGTTCACTTCCCGGGATTTCAAAAGTCCTCTTCAGCCACGGAGAAACAACGACAACCTAGGGCCGTTTATAAGCCCAGGGCCTGGGCGTTGGCGGCAAAGGTGGTTTATCCACAAGCGGTGGAGTAGCCGGTTCGCTCCTTTGAGCCCTATAAGGCTCCGGGACCGGATGGCGTACTCCCTCTGCTCCTACAGGAGGGACTCGAAGAGCTGGTAGGCCCATTGACTAAAATCTTTAGGGCAAGCATAGCTCTGAGATATGTCCCGCAAGCATGGAGAGCCACTAGAGTGGTCTTCATACCTAAGCCTGGCAGAAATGGACACATTAAAGCCAAGGATTATAGACCCATCAGTTTGACTTCTTTTCTATTAAAGACCTTGGAGAAGCTAATTGATAGGTTTCTCAAGGATGGACCATTAGCGGACCACCCTCTAGCCAGTGCTCAGTATGCCTACAGGGAGGGCAGGTCTACGGAAACTGCCCTACACCACCTAATAGGCAAGATAGAGACGCAGCTGGAGGCGAAAGGATACGCTATTGGAACCTTCTTGGACATCGTAGGGGCGTTTGATAGCACCTCGAACAAGGCCATTAAGGAAGCAATGATTGCACATGGGGTCCCGGAACCGCTAGTAGACTGGGTGGAGGATATGCTGGCGGGGAGGAACCTAACAGTTACGCAAAGTAATATTAGTATCACTGGTAAACCAAGCAAGGGGTGCCCGCAGGGTGGGGTTCTGTCCCCTCTGCTGTGGTGCCTAGTAGTCAATGATCTTTTGGTGAAACTACAAAAGAAGGGGTTCCTGACCTGTGGCTATGCGGATGACGTAGCTATAGTGATCACAGGATCCTTCTTAGATACCCTAAGGGACCGCATGAAAGATGCCTTAAAGATCGTCCAAAAATGGTGTGAGGCCAAGGGATTGATGGTTAATCCATCAAAGACAAATATAATGGTCTTCACTAGGAAATACAAACCAGAACCCATTGAGCCTCTTAAGCTCTGGGGGAAGGTAATCCCCTTTACAACCTCAGTTAAATACTTGGGACTACATATAGATACCAAACTTAACTGGAAAGTACACCTTGCAGAGAGCAGGAAAAAATTCTACACATGCATGTGGATGTGTAGAAGAACCATGGAAAAGTCTTGGGGCATCAAAGCTCCCATAGCACTATGGTTGTACAAAGCGGTACTGTTACCGAGACTACTTTATGCATCTGTGATCTGGTGGCCCAGAACAGAGAAAGTGGAAGCAAAGAACCTTCTGAAAAGCCTACAAGGTAGCTACCTAAGGGCTGCAGCAGGGGCTATGAGGACTACCCCCACAGAGGCGCTAGAAATTGCACTCTGTGTGCCTCCACTGGACCTGGCCGTGGTAAACTCAGCAAGGAACACAGCATACAGGCTAAAGTGTCAGGGAGAATGGAGAAATACAGGATTGGGACACACAAGGCTCGACCTGTTCCAGAAACACCCTTTCACTTCAAAACAAGATAGAATTCTTAAAAAATACCAGTTGGTAAAGCACTTCAAAATACGAATACCAACTAGGAAAGACTGGTCTGACCTGAAGGGAGTCGGGGATCCCAATGTGGACCTATGGTTCACTGATGGGTCAGGCATTAATGATTGCTTCGGGGCAGGATTCTACGGGCCGAAGGAGAACCACAGGGAAAGTATTCCTGTGGGAAGCCACTCAACTGTTTTTACAGCTGAAATACTGGCTATCCTAAAGTGCACGGAATACCTGCTAAACAAAGATACGAAGGGAAAGAAGATAAACATCTGCTCGGATAGTAGAGCAGCCATACAAGCGCTGGCAAAAACAACTACTGAATCAGCAT
>NW_020220803.1:0-1334 GCF_003070985.1 Temnothorax curvispinosus | reverse complement strand
TTTTACAAGAAAAATTTATTTATTTTATTTTAATTAAATATTTTTATCAAGAGACACGGTAGTGTCTCGCGCCAAGTACGCGCGAAGCGAGACGCACCGTGACTCTTTTACGCGAACGCATGAGTCGCGAGTATCCGAGATTTTGAGATCTCAATAACGAGTGAACGGATCAATTTCTAAGTAGGTTCGATCGATAGCTTGGGGTTTGATTTATAAATAAGAGTCTTTTTTTTCCGTTACGTACCCTACAAGCGAAGATATTGCGATGCAAAGTCCAAACGTGGAAAATTTTTTTTTAAGAAACGTCCACGTCGGACAAAAATGGCGGCTGGTGTGTCACTTTCCCATTTTTGACACAAGAGTGCATTCGTTCACTGTCGCAGTGCGTGACAGTGACAGTTTTTTACAACCTAGAAAAGTGTAAGTGTGTGATAGTCGTGACCGTTGCCGCGTCGTGACAGATAGTGAAATATATATAAGTATTGACCGTAGAGAGCTGATGCCGATAGATCTTTAAGAAGGAAGGTGTATCTACAAAATCGTACAAACACGTACGTATATGCTGTCTTGTAAAAGTTGTCAAACTGTATGTTTACGCGAGCGTTACTTCTGTAGTAACTTACGATAATTCACTCGTTTACGCGGAGTAAATTATCGTAAGTTACTACAAAATCCCGTTTACGCGAAGGAAAATTCTGTTTATGCGAAGGAATTATCGTAAGTTTACTACAGAAGTAACGCTCGCGTGTAAACGTATTATAGTAAGTAAAATATATAAAGTATTAACCACAGAGAGATGTCGAGGAGATCTTTAAAAGAAGGAAGGTATATTCAAAATGGCACACGTAATACGTATATGCTGTCTTGTAAAAATTGTCGAACTATATGTTTACGCGAGTGAGTACATCTATATAGTAACTTACAGTAATTCATATTAAGATACGTCGTCTCTCAATCAGAGAAACGTAACCTTCACTACTTTCAACGGTGGCTCTTGATTTCCGATCATAATAGTTACTATAAAATCTCCCGTTTACGCGGAGGAATTATCGTATCGTAAGTTACTACAGAAGTAACGTTTGCGTAAATAGGTTATAAAAATAACACGATGTTATATATGTGGTTTGCCGTGAATATATATATATATATATATGTGTGTGTGTGTGTGTGTGTGTGTGCGTGCGTGTGTGCGTGCGTGTGTGTGTGTGTGTGTATGTGTGTGTGCGCGTGCGTGTGTGTGTGTGTGCGTGTGTGTGTGTGTGTGTGTGTGTGTGTGTGTGTGTGTGTGTGTGTGTGTGTGTGTGTGTGTGTGTGTGTGTGTGTGTGTGTGTGTG